>NW_021173953.1:0-1542 GCF_002162155.2 Triticum dicoccoides
TTTTGTTGAATTCTTCGGGGCACAATCCGTTGAAGAGGATATCACAAGCTTGAGCGTTGTATTGTAGCATCTTCAACTCTTCCGCACTAGCTTCACAGTTTGGTTCTCTTGCATCAAAGAATTCACCTTGCAAGCCAATACACACAATAGCCCAAACGGCGGGGTTATGTCCAAGGATATGCATTTTCATCTTATGCTTCCAACTAGCAAAATTAGTGCCATCAAAGTAAGGACCTCTACGGTGGTAGTTTCCCTCGCTAGACGCCATACTCTCCTAGGTTGTGAAACCAAGTCTATGACCACCAAAAGCTATGGAAATCAAAGCAAATGGAGACCAAAGCTCTGATACCACTTGTAGGATCGGAAGTATGTCTAGAGGGGGGGTGATTAGACTACTTGACCAAATAAAAACTTAACCTTTTCCCATTTTAGTCTTTGGCAGATTTTAGCAAACTTAGCACAAGTCAAGCAATCTTAACACAATTCAAGCAATCATGCAAAGAGTATATGAGCAGCGAAAAATAAAGCATGCAACTTGCAAGAATGTAGAGGGAAGGGTTTGGAGAATTCAAACGCAATTTGGAGACACGGTGATTTTTGAGCCGTGGTTCTGATAGGTGGTGCTATCGTACATCCACGTTGATGGAGACTTCAACCCACAAAGGGTAACGGCTGCACGTGTCCACGGAGGGCTCCACCCAAGAAGGGTCCATGAAGAAGCAACCTTGTCTATCCCACCATGGCCGTCGCCCACGAAGGACTTGCCTCACTAGCGGTAGATCTTCACGAAGTAGGCGATCTCCTTGCCCTTACAAACTCCTTGGTTCAACTCCACAATCTTGTCGGAGGCTCCCAAGTGAGACCTAGCCAATATAGGAGACACCACTCTCCAAGAAGTCACAAATGGTGTGTTGATGATGAACTCCTTGCTCTTGTGATTCAAATGATAGTCTCCCCAACACTCAACTCTCTCTCACAGGATTTGGATTTGGTGGAAAGAGGATTTGAGTGGAAAGCAACTTGGGGAAGGCTAGAGATCAAGATTCATATGGTAGGAATGGAATATCTTGGTCTCAACACATGAGTAGGTGGTTCTCTCTCAGAAAATGTAAGTTGGAAGTGTAGGTTTGTTTTGATGGCTCTCTCCACGAATGAAGAGGGGGTGGAGGGGTATATATAGCCTCCACACAAAATCTAACCGTTACACACAATTTACCAATCTCGGTGGGACCGAATTGAGAAACTCGGTCTGACCGATTCAGTAAACCTAGTGACCGTTAGGATTTTCGGTGGGACCGACATGCAACTCGGTAGGACCGATATGGTTAGGGTTAGGGCATAACATAATCTCGGTGAGACCGATTACACAAACTGGGTAAGACCAATTTTGGTAATAAGCTAACCAGAGAGTTGGTCTGGTAAACTCGGTGGGACCGGTTCGCTCATTTCAGTGGGACCGAAATGTTATGAAAGGGAAACAGAGAGTTTACATTGCAATCTCGGTGGGACCGATCGCTCATCTCGGTGGTACCGAAACGTTAC
>NW_021173954.1:0-1787 GCF_002162155.2 Triticum dicoccoides
TACTGCGGTGTCAGACTGATCAGCATAGCAAAACAAAACAACCAACGAACGAATAAACTAATGAATCGACACACAACACCCACATAGAGTACAACGAATGAATTGGTCATAGTATTTCAGATGAACTATTTGAACCATATGAATTATTTGCATCATCATTAAATCGTAATGCAGTATGTGTAACAATTGAGTGATGATTCCTCATCGCAGACTCCCTAGCTTAAGCCATGCGATGAGCAAAATTCATGCGACTTAAAATTTCAGAGATAAGAAAATTACCCTGAGAAAGCCTGCACTTTGCCGGCCCGACGGCGCCGCCCTCTGCGGCCTTCTCGATCCGGAAGAAATCCACGATCTTGCTCTACTTCAATGGGAAACCCCGTAGAAATTCAATTAATAAGTGGATGAGATGAGATGAAATTCACGGCAGACGAACGAGCGTGAACAGAAAGGGGGTGGGGAGCGGGAATGGCGATATCAACCGGCGGCGGAGGGATGCACGGATGATGGAGGTCGGGGCGCAGTCAGGGCAGAGCCAGGAGCCCAGCGGGACGACGGGGAGGAGGCAGAAGGTGTTCCTTCCGCGGTCACAGCTATTGCAGAGGAGCAGCTCCTCGCCCTGGTCCCTGACAATGAGTTTCCGAGCGATTGCAACATACTCCGCTGAGATCAGTACATGGCATGATAGGGCAATATTGGAACCAAATATTTGGCAAAATTTGAGGAACTCGGGGGTTGAAGATCAGCAAAATCTATAGCGCCGGCAGTGCAAAACACCACTACAATGGCGACAGTTCACATCATAGCATGGCAGCATAAAACAAAGTTCTTAACAGTATGCAACTTGAAGCAGTGTCCGAAAGTCAGTTCCGTGAGACTTAGGTGAGATTAGCCCTTCCAGGAGTGAATCCCAGCACCACTACGAGAAGAGTGTTAACATTTATAGTTCATTGACTTAGTCAAGTACACGTTATACTCTTGTTCCTAGTCTTTAGGAGGACCCCCTTAAGGATTGATATCGTCGATGATGAAGTTAACCCTAGCATATGAATCTAGATCAGGTTCATCTTTGTGTGATTGTTCAATTGCTTCCACATCTTTTGATAGTACAGTGCTACTAATGTATATGCCATTTTTTTCTAGCAGTGACCTCAATGTGTGTCTATGACATTTTTACCAGCAGTGCCCTCCAGCACCATCGCCTGCATAGAAGCATTCTTCCTGTCTATTACAATAAGGATCTTACTAGTCCACATAGGAAACTTATCTAAAAGTATGTGGTTAATCATAGTGCCACATTAAAATCATCATTGAATTTCCAATGAGTTCACACAACTTGTTTGTATAGCTTAGTATGTATACGATCCACCGAGCAGTTTCACTGAGTTCATTGTTTATAACATTAATAAAATTGTACCTTCCGATTCAAATTGCTAGCATGTGATTTCATTCCTGGCGGGCTATGGTTGTCTGTTATCCTATAGGAATGATTTTTCTGACGATATTAGTACTTTTTTTCCTATCCGCTATTGGCCTACAGGCTTAGTCGCGTTTCTGGCAGTGACTCAACAATGCATCCACCCATCCTAAACTCCCCAGCACGCATCTACCTTGCGATGAGGCAATTGAAATCTAGGGTTCCCCCTGTCGGCCCCTGGGTTCTCCTTTGTGCCCCTCCACAACAACCATGGCCAGGACTTGTTGAACGACCTCGAAAGCGACAAGGGCGACAACAACGTCTGCGACCAAGGTGGGCGCTTGAACAGACAGAACGATTCCCCCCCCCC
>NW_021173955.1:0-3001 GCF_002162155.2 Triticum dicoccoides
GGGGGGGGGGAATCGTTCTGTCTGTTCAAGCGCCCACCTTGGTCGCAGACGTTGTTGTCGCCCTTGTCGCTTTCGAGGTCGTTCAACAAGTCCTGGCCATGGTTGTTGTGGAGGGGCACAAAGGAGAACCCAGGGGCCGACAGGGGGAACCCTAGATTTCAATTGCCTCATCGCAAGGTAGATGCGTGCTGGGGAGTTTAGGATGGGTGGATGCATTGTTGAGTCACTGCCAGAAACGCGACTAAGCCTGTAGGCCAATAGCGGATAGGAAAAAAAGTACTAATATCGTCAGAAAAATCATTCCTATAGGATAACAGACAACCATAGCCCGCCAGGAATGAAATCACATGCTAGCAATTTGAATCGGAAGGTACAATTTTATTAATGTTATAAACAATGAACTCAGTGAAACTGCTCGGTGGATCGTATACATACTAAGCTATACAAACAAGTTGTGTGAACTCATTGGAAATTCAATGATGATTTTAATGTGGCACTATGATTAACCACATACTTTTAGATAAGTTTCCTATGTGGACTAGTAAGATCCTTATTGTAATAGACAGGAAGAATGCTTCTATGCAGGCGATGGTGCTGGAGGGCACTGCTGGTAAAAATGTCATAGACACACATTGAGGTCACTGCTAGAAAAAAATGGCATATACATTAGTAGCACTGTACTATCAAAAGATGTGGAAGCAATTGACCAATCACACAAAGATGAACCTGATCTAGATTCATATGCTAGGGTTAACTTCATCATCGACGATATCAATCCTTAAGGGGGTCCTCCTAAAGACTAGGAACAAGAGTATAACGTGTACTTGACTAAGTCAATGAACTATAAATGTTAACACTCTTCTCGTAGTGGTGCTGGGATTCACTCCTGGAAGGGCTAATCTCACCTAAGTCTCACGGAACTGACTTTCGGACACTGCTTCAAGTTGCATACTGTTAAGAACTTTGTTTTATGCTGCCATGCTATGATGTGAACTGTCGCCATTGTAGTGGTGTTTTGCACTGCCGGCGCTATAGATTTTGCTGATCTTCAACCCCCGAGTGCCTCAAATTTTGCCAAATATTTGGTTCCAATATTGCCCTATCATGCCATGTACTGATCTCAGCGGAGTATGTTGCAATCGCTCGGAAACTCATTGTCAGGGACCAGGGCGAGGAGCTGCTCCTCTGCAATAGCTGTGACCGCGGAAGGAACACCTTCTGCCTCCTCCCCGTCGTCCCGCTGGGCTCCTGGCTCTGCCCTGACTGCGCCCCGACCTCCATCATCCGTGCATCCCTCCGCCGCCGGTTGATATCGCCATTCCCGCTCCCCACCCCCTTTCTGTTCACGCTCGTTCGTCTGCCGTGAATTTCATCTCATCTCATCCACTTATTAATTGAATTTCTACGGGGTTTCCCATTGAAGTAGAGCAAGATCGTGGATTTCTTCCGGATCGAGAAGGCCGCAGAGGGCGGCGCCGTCGGGCCGGCAAAGTGCAGGCTTTCTCAGGGTAATTTTCTTATCTCTGAAATTTTAAGTCGCATGAATTTTGCTCATCGCATGGCTTAAGCTAGGGAGTCTGCGATGAGGAATCATCACTCAATTGTTACACATACTGCATTACGATTTAATGATGATGCAAATAATTCATATGGTTCAAATAGTTCATCTGAAATACTATGACCAATTCATTCGTTGTACTCTATGTGGGTGTTGTGTGTCGATTCATTAGTTTATTCGTTCGTTGGTTGTTTTGTTTTGCTATGCTGATCAGTCTGACACCGCAGTATTCTGCATATGTCGGTGTCACAGTGGATTAGAATTTATAGGTTGAAATATCACCACAGGAAATGTGCGGGAAACCTACCGCCGCCAGAATTGCGCAGGAAATCCATCACTGTTGGAAATACGCGGGAAAGCATTGTAAAAAATGAATTTGATCTTAATAGCACTCTTGTAGTAGGATTGTGTTATTGAAGTAGGTTGGTCAAGTGTGTACGGATTAATTGACTTCCATTGATTTGTACACATGTATATCAGGATGATTCACAGGGATACGTGCTACGTCTTGAGCTTGTGTTAGTTTTCCCCGAAGAGGAGAGGGTGATGCAACAAGTGTAGCATAAGTATTTACCTCAGTTTTGAGAACCAAGGTATCAATCCAGTAGGAGGCTCCTCAAAAGTCCCATGCACCTACACAAACAAACTGAGAACTCGCAACCAACGCGATAAAGGAGTTGTCAATCCCTTCACGGCCTCTTGCGAAAGTGAGATCTGATAGAGAGATAATAATATTTTTTTTGGTATTTTGTAATATAGATGCAAAAAGTAAAGATGCAAATAAAAGTAGGTTGGAAGCAAATATGATAAGAGATAGACTCGGGGGGCATAGGTTTCACTAGAGGCTTCTCTCAAGATAACATAAGTATTACGGTGGGTGAACAAACTACTGTCGAGCAATTGATAGAAAAGCGCATAGTTATGAGATTATCTAGGCATGATCATGTATATAGGCATCACGTCCATAACAAGTAGACCGACTCCTGCCTGCATCTACTACTAGTACTCCACACATCGACCGACTCCTCCCTGCATCTAGAGTATTAAGTTCATAAGAACAGAGTAACGCATTAAGCAAGATGACATGATGTAGAGGGATAAACACATGCAATATGGTATAAACCCCATCTTGTTATCCTCGATGGCAACAATAAAATACGTGTCTTGCAACCCTTTCTGTCACTGGGTAAGAACACCGCAAGATTGAACCCAAAGCTAAGCACTTCTCCCATGCCAAGAAAGATCAATCTAGTAGGCCAAACCAAACCGATAATTCGAAGAGACTTGCAAAGATAACTCAATCATACATAAAAGAATTCAGAGAAGATTCAAATATTATTCATAGATAAACTTGATCATAAACCCACAATTCATCGGATCTCGACAAACACACCGCAAAAAGAAATTTCATCGAATAGATCTCCACAAGAGAGGGGGAGAACA
>NW_021173955.1:4048-9534 GCF_002162155.2 Triticum dicoccoides
GGGGGGGGCCCTCCTATCTCGTGGGGCCCTCGGAGCTTTCTTGACTTGCACTCCAGGCTCTCCGGATCAGATTTGTTCCAAAAATAACGCTCCCGAAGGTTTCATTCCGTTTGGACTCCGTTTGATATTCCTTTTCTTCGAAATACTGAAATAGGCAAAAAAACAGCAATATGGGCTGGGCCTCCGGTTAGTAGGTTAGTCCCAAAAATGATATAAATGTGTAGAATAAAGCCCATAAACATCTAAAAGGGGTAATATAATAGCATGGAACAATAAAAAATTATAGATACGTTGGAGACGTATCAAGCATCCCCAAGCTTAATTCCTGCTCGTCCTCGAGTAGGTAAATGATAAAAAGAGAATTTTTGATGTGGAATGCTACCTAGCATAATTCATAATGTAATTTTCTTCATTGTGGCATGAATGTTCAGATCCAAATGAATACAAAATAAAAGTTCATATTGACATAAAAAATAGTAACACTTCAAGCATACCAATCAAAGTAATTATGTCTTCTCAAAATAACATGGCAAAAGAAAGTTCATCCCTACAAAATCATATAGTTAGGCTATGCTTCATTTTCGTCACACAAAGATGTTCCCAACTTCTATACCCCCAATGACAAGCCAAGCAATTGTTTCATACTTAAATAATCTCAAACTTTTTCAACCTTCACGCAATACATGAGCGTGAGCCATGGATATAGCACTATGGGTGGAATAGAATATGATGATGGGGATTGTGCGGAGAAGACAAAAAAGGAGAAAGTCTCACATTGACGAGGATAATCAACAGGCTATGGAGATGCCCATCAATTGATGTCAACATGAGGAATAGGGATTGCCATGCAACGGATGCACTAGAGCTACAAATGCTCAACAAAGAAAAACTAGTGGGTGTGCACCCAACTTGCTTGCTCATGAAGACCTAGGGCATTTGAGGAAGCCCATCGTAGGAATATACAAGCCAAGTTCTATAATGAAAAATTCCCACTAGTATGAAAAAGATAACTTATGAGACTCACTACATGAAAAACAAGGTGCTACTTTGAAGCACAAGATATGAGACTCACTACATGAAAAACAAGGTGCTACTTTGAAGCATGGAAAAAGAGATAGTAACATTGCCCTTTTTATTTATTTTCTTTATTTTATTTTTTTGTTCAGTTTTTCTTTTTTTCCTTTTTTTTTCTTTTGGGTATTTTTTTTCTTTTTGGCCTTTCTTTTTTTCTTCTTTGGGCAATGTTCTAATAATGATGATCATCACACTTCTATTAATTACAACATAAGAATTACAACTCGAAATTAGAACAAGATATGACTCTATATAAATGCCTCCGGCGGTGTACCGGGATGGTGCAATGAATCAAGAGTGACATGTATGAAAAATAATGCATGGTGGCTTTGCCACAAATACGATGTCAACTACATGATCATGCAATGGCAATATGACAAAAGTAAAGTATGTCATGAACATGAAGAACGGAACGGTGGAAAGTTGCATGGCAATATATCTCGGAATGGCTATGAAAATGCCATAATAGGTAGGTATGGTGGCTGTTTTGAGGAAGATATAAGGAGGTTTATTTGTGATAGAGCGTATCATATCACGGGTTTTGGATGCATCGGCGAAGTTTGCACCAACTCTCAAGGTGAGAAAGGGCAATGCACGGTACCGAAGAGGCTAGCAAAGGCGGAAAGGTAAAAGTGCGTATAATCCATGGACTCAACATTAGTCAAAAGAACTCATATACTTATTGCAAAAATTTAGAAGTCATCGCGCATGCTCCTAGGGGGATAGATTGGTAGGAAAAGACCATCGCTCGTCCCCGACCGCCACTCATAAGGACGCACAAGCCAAGTACACTTCATGTTTCAAATTTGTTACACAACTTTAACCACACGTGCATGCTAAGGGACTTGCTAACTTCAACACAAGCATTCTTTGAATTCATAATCACCCAACTAGCATGACTTTAATATCACTACCTCCATATCTCAAAACAATTATCAAGTATCAAGTTGATCATAGCATCCAGTTCACTTCCTATGATAGTTTTTATTATACCCAAGTTGGATGCTCATCATTCTAGGACCAACTTTATGATAATAGCAAATACCATGCTGTTCTAAAAGACTCTCAAAATAATATAAGTGAAGCATGAGAGACTAGCAATTTCTTCAAAATTAAGACACCACCGTGCTCTAAAAGATATAAGTGAAGCACTAGAGCAAAAACTATCAAGCTCAAAAGATATAAGTGAAGCACATAGAGTAATCTAGCAAATTCTAATCAAATAGGCTTATCCCAAAAGGTGTATACAGAAAGGATGATTGTGGTAAACTAAAAAGCAAAGACCAATATAATATACGATGCTTCAGCAAAACACATATCATGTGGTGAATAAAAATATAGCTCCAAGTAAAGTTACCAATGAACGGAGACGAAAGAGGGGATGCCTTCCTGGGGCATCCCCAAGCTTAGGCTTTTGGCTATTCTTGAATATCTTGGGGTGCCATGGGAATCCCCAAGCTTAGGCTCTTGCCACCCTTTATTCCATAGTCCATAAAATCTTTACCCAAAACATGAAAACTTCACAACACAAAACTCAACAGGAAATCTTATAAGCTCCGTTAGTGAAAGAAAACAAAACCACCACATAAGGTACTGCCATGAAATCATTCTTTATTTATTTTGGTGTTAAACCTACTGTATTCCAACTTCTTTATGTTTCATAAACTAATTTACTAGCCATAGATGCATTGGAATAAGCAAACAACACACGAAAAACAGAATCTGTCAAAAACAGAACAGTCTGTAGCAATCTGTTGGTAACGCAAACTTCTGGAACTCTAAAAATCCTACAAAAATAGGAAGTCCTGGAAAATTTTTCTATTGAACAGAATCAAAAAGAACCAACGCAAAAGCGCGTTCCTGTGATTTAACAAAATTATATTCGTGCGCGCAAAGTTTCTGTTTTTCAGCAGAATCAAATCAACTATCATCGTAGGTTATCCTATAGGTTTTACTTGGCACAAACACTAATAAAAACACATCTAAACAGAGAGTAGATGCAAGATTATTCCTAAACAGGAGCAAAAACAAAAAACATAAAGAAAAATTGGGTTGCCTCCCAACTAGCGCTATCGTTTAACGCCCCTAGCTACGCATAAAAGCGGAGATAGATCTAACTAGTGCCATCTTTAGCACTAAATTCCTCAACAGAGCACTTATAATCTTTAGGAGGTTCTCCCTCTTCAGCAATGATTAAACCTTTAGGCAAAAATTCAAGAAATTCGTTTGTAGCAAAAGGTTCCTTAACGATAGAGAGACAATTGGGATGAATACTTATGGATTTGAAGTCCACGTCTCCCTTACTAGAAGTTTCACCCTTATTTTTAGGAACATAAATAAGCTAGGTGGTTTTTGTAGGGTGTTTTGGAGTGTTTTTTATGGGAGAAAATGCTGAACGTAAGTTGGTAATTATATCCTCAAGTTTACCAATTCTAGCAGAATCAAGATCTATTTTTTCTTTAACTATAGGTTTTTTCTCTTTAAGATTTTTCAAAGTGACTCCAACCCTAGATTCATATTGAGTGATAACATTATGAATCTTTTTATCTAAATTTTCAACCAACTCAACAGTGGCAATTTTGTTTTCAATAATATCAAGCCGTTGCATAATGTGTTCTGAACTTAAAACAGTTCCATTGACCAAAAGAGGTGGAGGGCCAAACAAATCTAACATAGCATTATAAGCATCAAACGTATGGCTACTCAAGAAATCACCTCCGGCGACAGTATCAAGAACACATCTATTCCAAGGAGTGATGCCTACATAAAAATAGCGGAGAAGAACGAAAGTGGAAAGCTTCCTAGTAGATCTATTTTGAGCATTGCAAATTCTATGCCAAGCATCTTTTAAATTTTCTCCCTCCCTTTGTTTAAAATTGAGGATTTCATGTTCGGGAGTAATGACGAGGATAGGAAGACTAGCCATAATGACGGAGCACACGAGCAAACACACGGGCAACAGAAAAAGGCAAACGAAAAGAGAGGAGGAGATTGGGAAAGAGAGGGCGAATAAAACGGCAAGGGTGAAGTGGGGGAGAGGAAAACGAGAGGCACATAATGTAAATGCGAGGGAGATGGGTTTGTGATGGGTACTTGGTATGTCTTGACTTGAGCGAAGACCTCCCCGGCAACGGCGTCAGAAATCCTTCTTGCTACGTCTTGAGCTTGCGTTGGTTTTCCCCGAAGAGGAGAGGGTGATGCAGCAAGTGTAGCGTAAGTATTTCCCTCAGTTTTGAGAACCAAGGTATCAATCCAGTAGGAAGCTCCTCAAAAGTCCCACACACCTACACAAACAAACTGAGAACTCGCAACCAACGCGATAAAGGGGTTGTCAATCCCTTCACGCCCACTTGCAAAAGTGAGATGTGATAGAGAGATAATGATATATTTTTGGTATTTTGTAATATAGATGCAAAAAGTAAAGATGCAAATAAAAGTAGATTGAAAGAAAATATAATAAGAGATAGACCCGGGGGCCATAGGTTTCACTAGAGGCTTCTCTCAAGATAGCATAAGTATTACGGTGGGTGAACAAATTACTGTCGAGCAATTGATAGAAAAGCGCATAGTTATGAGATTATCTAGGCATGATCATGTATATAGGCGTCACGTCCATAACAAGTAGACCAACTCCTGCCTGCATCTACTACTATTATTCCACACATCGACCGACTCCTGCCTGCATCTAGAGTATTAAGTTCATAAGAACAGAGTAACACATTAAGCAAGATGACATGATGTAGAGGGATAAACACATGCAATATGATATAAACCCCATCTTGTTATCCTCGATGGCAACAATACAATACATGTCTTGCAACCCTTTCTGTCACTGGCTAAGAACACCGCAAGATTGAACCCAAAGCTAAGCACTTCTCCCATGCCAAGAAAGATCAATCTAGTAGGACAAACCAAACTGATAATTCAAAGAGACTTGCAAAGATAACTCAATCATACATAAAAGAATTCAGAGAAGATTCAAATATTATTCATAGATAAACTTGATCATAAACCCACAATTCATCGGATCTCGACAAACACACCGCAAAAAGAGATTACATCGAATAGATCTCCACAAGAGAGGGGGAGAACATTGTATTGAGATCCAAAAAGAGAGAAGAAGCCATCCAGCTAATAACTAGGGACCCGTAGGTCTGTAGTAAACTACTCACAACTCATCGAAGGGGCTATGTTGTTGATGTAGAAGCCCTCCGTGGTCGATCCCCCCTCCGGCAGAGTGCCGATGAAGGCTCCAAGATGAGATCTCGCGGATACAGAAGGTTACGGCGGGGGAAATTGTGTTTCGTGGTGCTCCAGGATGTTTTCGGGGTCCGTAGGTATATATAGGAGGAAGAAGTACGTTGGTGGACGCCCGAGGGGCCCACGAGACAGGGGGCGCACCCTGGGGGGGG
>NW_021173956.1:0-555 GCF_002162155.2 Triticum dicoccoides
AGGGAGAGGGCGAGGGAGGGAGAGGGCGAGGGCGAGGGCGAGCAGTGGGTCAGGGCAGCGGTGGCGGCGGCGGTGGATCGAGAGGGAGAGGGAACTGGCGAGGGGGAGAGGGAAGGGGGGATCGGGCAAAGGGGGAGAGGGAAGGGGGGATCGGGCACAATACTAATGGCGCACCTCACCGTGGTGCGCCATTAGTATTTTTTTTATTTCAACTCGAGCCAACATGTTATGTACCACCAGAACTGATCCACATCAAGTCCCCTCTACTAGCTCGACTGGTCAGCAGCCAGTTCTCACACCAGGAGGTCCTGGGTCGACTCCCAGGCTCCACAAAATTTTTTTAGCATTTAAAAAGCTGTTTGATACTTATTTGTGTTTAAATATGTTCAAACTTGTTTAAATAATAACAGTAATATTTTTTATAAGACAGTAGCATTTAAAAAGCTGTTTGATACTTATTTTTTTATAAGACGGTGCGCGGGGTGCGGGGGGTCGGCGGCGGCGGTTGAGTAGGGGAATCGAGGGTGCGGGGGGTCGGCGGCGGCGGCCGGTGGA
>NW_021173957.1:0-1004 GCF_002162155.2 Triticum dicoccoides
GGTTGTGTTTACGTGTCGGTCAGCAACACTCACAATTTTGGCGAATTCTAACGTGTTTTGTGGACTATTACTCACTGTTTTCAGGTCCCGAAGTGATTTCCATAGTTGTTGAACCCCAAGGCGCGCTTACGTGTCGGTCATCAATACTCATAGTTTTGGCTGATTCTGGCCCGTATCATGGACTATTACTCTCTTTTTTGGGCCCCCGGAGTGATTTCCACGATTAACGAACCACGGGGTGCATTTACGTGTCGGTCATCCACACTCACAGTTTTGGCCGATTCTGGCCCGTTTCTTGGACTATTACTCTGATTTTGGGTCTCGGCGTGATTTCCATGATTGACGAACACCGGGGTGCATTTATGTGTCGCTCATCAACACTCGCAGTTTTGGCCGATTCTGGCCCGTTTCGTGGAGTATTACGCACTCTTTTGGGGTATCGAAGTGATTTAAACGATTCACGAACCGCGGGGTGCGTTTACGTTTCGGTCATCAACACTTACACTTTTGTCCGATTCTTGCCTTTTTTGTATACTATTACTCACTGTTTTGGGGTCCCGGAGTGATTTCCACGATTAACGAACCCCAGCGTGCGTTTACGTGTCGGTCATCAACACTCACAGTTTTGGCCGATTCTGGCCCGTTTCATGGACTATTACTCACTTTTTTGGGTCCCCGGAGTGATTTCCAGGATTAACGAACCCCTGGGTGCGCTTACGGGTTGGTTATCAACACTCGCGGTTTTTGTCGATTCTGACCCGTGTCGTGGACTGTTACTCACCGTTTTGGGGCCCCAAAGCGATTTCCATGGTTGTTGAACCCCAAGGTGCGCTTAAGTGTAGGTCATCAACAATCACAGTTTGGGCCGATTCTGGCCCGTTTCTTGGACTATTACTTAGTTATGGGGGTCCTGAAATGACCCCGGGTTGTGTTTACGTGTCGGTCAGCAACACTCACAATTTTGGCGAATTCTAACGTGTTTTGTGGACTATTACTCACTGTTT
>NW_021173958.1:0-1451 GCF_002162155.2 Triticum dicoccoides
AATCGGGTCCTTTCTCGAGGAAAAGTTTCTCTCGAAAGAATTGAGTGGGAGGATGGTGGAGACTTGATGAGGTTATTGAACCGTCTCTTCAACTAGTGTGTGACAGGGCACAGGGAGTTGTTCCTGTGGCACCTACACCAATTGAAGTGGAAGCTTATGATATTGATCATGAAACTTCGGATCAAGTCACTCCCAAACCTTGTAGGATGACAAGGATGCGTACTACTTCAGAGTGGTACGTAATCCTGTCTTGAAGGTCATGTTGCTAGACAACAATGAACCTACGAGCTATGGAGAAGCGATGGTGGGCCCGGATTCCGATAAATGGCTTGAGGCCATAAAATCCGAGAGAGGATCCATGTATGAAAACAAAGTGTAGACTTTGGCAGAACGGCTCGATGGTCGTAAGGCTAATGAGTATAGATGGATTTCAAAAGGAAGACAGACAATGATGGTAAATGTCACCATTAAGAAAGCTCGACTTGTCGTTAAGATGTTTTCCGACAAGTTCAAGGAGTTGACTACGATGAGATTTTCTCACTCGTAGCGATGCTAAGAGTCTGTTGGAATTATATTAGCGATTACTGCATTATTTATGAAATCTTGCAGACAGGATGTCAAAACATTGTTTCCTCGATGATTTTAATGAGGAAAGGTTGTATGTGATACAACCGGAAGGTTTTGTCAATCCCGAAAGATGCTAATAAGTATGCAAAGCTCCAGCAATCCTTCTAAGGACTGGAGTGAGCATCTCGGAGTTGGAATGTATGCTTTGATGATGATCAAAAATTTTGGGTTTGTACAAAGTTTATGAGAAACTTGTATTTCCAAAGAAGTGAGTGGGAGCACTATAGAATTTCTGATGAGTATATGTTGTTGACATATTGTTGATCAGAAATGACGTAGAATTTCTGGAAAGCATATAGGGTTATTTTGAAAGTGTTTTTCAATGGAAAGCCTGGATTAAGCTACTTGAACATTGAGCATCAAGATCTATAAGGATAGATCAAAATGCTTAATCATACTTTCAAATGAGCACATACCTTGACATGATCTTGAAGGTGTTCAAGATGGACCAGTCAAAGAAGGAGTTCTTGCCTGAGTTGTAAGGTACGAAGTTAAGACTTAAAGCTCGACCACGGCAGAATAGAGAGAAAGGACGAAGGTCGTCCCCTATGCTTAAGACGTAGGCTCTTCAGTATGCTATGCTGTGTACCGCACCTGAAGTGTGCCTTGCCATGAGTCAGTCAAGGGGTACAAGAGTGATCCAAGAATGGCTCACAGGACAGCGGTCAAAGTTATCCTTAGTAACTAGTGGACTAAGGAATTTTCTCGATTATGGAGGTGGTAAAAGAGTTCGTCGTAAAGGTTACGACGATGCAAGCTTGACACCTATCCAGATAGCTCTGAGTAGAGAGACCGGATACATATAATGGAGCAATAATTTAGAA
>NW_021173959.1:0-2810 GCF_002162155.2 Triticum dicoccoides
CCCCGCATGGTTTCTTGCATTTGCTTCACAGTACGCCTACCAACCAGCATTTACTGAGCCATGGACGGCACTGTCTTCGCAGCAAACGACGCCATTACGTTCTTGACCCGGGGTCAAATCTTAGTGACGGACCCGAGCCACGGATCGGCTCGTCCTCGTTACTGCCTGCCGTCTTCTGGCTGGCGTACATCACTGTTCACTTCCGTATTGTACCCACCGTCTCCATTTTACAAAGCCCGTATATGCTGACACGGACCCACTTGCACTAATCCCCATGGATGGACCGACGAACAGGATACCATGTTCAGCTGCCGCCCTTTTCAGTAACGCCACTCTCACGAGTAACTCACAATTTGGACTGTTGGATAGTTTCAATCGAATGGCTTACGTTTGTTTGCTCGGATTCTGGTGCAATATATACCGTTGGATAAGAAAATCCGACAGTTGTTATTCTAGGGATTCGCCATGGTGCAGTTGGCTCCTGCATGCGCACATGGTAGCCTCCAGACTGGGACTGAGCATGTAACATATGGGGCCTATTCTGCATCGTTCCAGCAAGCTCAGGATTCTTTTTATTAAAAACAATTGATAGCTACTCTGCCTGATTCTCTGCACAACCTGCAAAGCGAAGGAAAGGCCAACTCGGTAGAAACCTCCAGGCAAAAAAAGTCTAACCCCAAAATGCTTCAAGTCTCTACGATTTGGCTGGATGATAAAAAATGAACACCTATCTGTGTTGATTTGTTCGCTGTAAAAAAAAGCAAAGAAAAACGTCCTGCTGGTCTCCCTGCCAATATACTTTTCCGTTCTTATTTTCAGGTATGCTTCTCTAAGGTAAATATAATCAGTTTGTTTAATTCACATCTAGATGTTTTTTTTTAAAATGTCACATCTAAGCTCCCACAAATATATAATGCAGCTACAAGAAATAAAAAAAACTAGGACAAAAAAATAGACCACAAACAGAGTGGACATAGCTTAGATGTGACATAACTATATCACATCAGATGTGTCCTAGACAAACCCAGATATAATTTTACATTTCTTCTATTATTACATTGCTTATCAAACTATATTTAAATAATGTGTGCACACAATTAAATATGTGTGCACACAATTGCTTATCAAACTATTAGATATAATTTTTCTCGTTACTGAAGAATAAAACCATGAAGTTCAATTTTAAAACGTGGAGAAGTTTGATGTTTCTAACAAAACTACAATTTTCATATTTCTAAAAGTACATAAAATAAATTCAAATAAAAAAGTTAGAGTCGTTCGATATAGAAGTTCGATGATTATAGAAAACTCAGATTTCCTCGTTATTAAATAAGAAAACAAGAAGTTTAAAAATAAAAAAAACAAAGAAGTTCAACTTTTAAAAACAGAACGCTTCAAAATTTCATAAAAAATTAAGAAATAAACCAGAAAGTCCATATTAAAAAGATGGAGAAGTTTGATGATCATAGAAAACTCGAATTTTTCTCATTATTAAAGAATGGAAACAAGAAGTTCAAAAATAAAATAACAAGAAGTTCAACTATTAAAAATAGATCGCTTCAAAATTCATAAAGAAAAGATTAAGAAAATCAGATTAAAATTCATAAAAAAAACTCAAATATTTTCATGTAACTGGGAGAAGTTCAGGTTGATAACTCCCAGAAGTTCATGTACTACACGGTGTGCATTTTGTATTAAAAAGAATAAAATAGCAAAGTCTAGAAGTTTTGTTGTTTTAAGTTCAAGTCCTTCGTTGGAGAAAGTTAAAAAATTTATTGTGAGAGAGATTTGTACAAAAGCAATATCATTTGTGTAACACTAACGAATGGATGAGAAAATTACAAACAAAAATACGTCACAGAAGTTCAACTGAAAATAGCAAGAAGTTCAACTACTACTGTGGATGAATTTCAGATGAAAAACCCTTAAAATCGTCGCGAGTAAGAAAAAACGATCAACGCGGGAAAATTGCATGTTCACAGCAGCTTTCCACTGGTATATCACTTGCTCAATTCCGGTGAGTGTTCTGGTGAGTGGATGGAGAGCTACGGGCAAAAAAGCACGTGAAAAACAGAGTGAAGTTCAAGTAGACATGCCGAGAAGTTCAGGTTCTTGACGCGGTGCATTTTCAAAGAATTTGTTTCACGATAAAGGCAGAATGAATGATTCCGCTGTTTTCAAATATACTTGAAAATGGCTACGAATCAGAGGAAACCATCAACATGATTTTTATTCGCATTTTCCTTAGCTTTTCAATGGTATATTATTTGCCCATTCGGATAAAGTTTGTAGAAATTACGGCGAAAATACATTTTTAGACATTTTCAAAATTGACTTAAAACAGTAAGGAATTGAGAGATACATTATATATAAAAAAGTTTCACATTTCCTCAAGCTTTCCAACACCATATCATTTGATGCATTCGTACGTGCGATTACAAAATTAGCTCAAAAATACATAAACTCGGTAGAACTTGTACCGTTTTCTAAATTACTTTTAAACCGTTCAAAATTAGAAAAACTTTCAACATGAGAAAGTAGCACATTTTCATAAGCTTTACAAAGCCATATCATTTGCCTCAATTGGATTAGCCGTTTAGAAATGACATCGAAAATACGAACTCGGTTGTTAGGTTTGTGAAATTTTACGATTTTCCAAATTATTCTTTAACCATAGGGAATTAGAGAAAAGTTTCAACATGTGGAAGGAGCGGTTTTACACATCAGCTTTCCAATCCATATTATTTGCCTCATTCCAATAAACTGTTTAGAATTGCGATCGAAAATATGATTCACGTTTTTTGTATGAC
>NW_021173960.1:0-1046 GCF_002162155.2 Triticum dicoccoides
GCGGGTCAACTCCGGCGGGTTTGACCCGGGGTTTGACCCCCTGACGTGTGGGCCCAGGCGCCTGCTTAGTTAGTGCTAGGTTAGTTAGTGTTAATTAATTTAGTTAATTAGGTGAGCCACTGACATGCGGGCCCCGCCCGGCTAACTAAGTTAGTTAGGGCTAACTAACCTGGTTAGTTGACTGGGTCACTGACCAGTGGACCCCACTGGTCAGGTTTGACCGGACTGTGCCACGTTGACCTGCTGACGTCATCGTGACGTCAGTATGACGCAGTAATACTTTCTGAATTTATTTTTATATAAGAAATTTCAGAAAATGCCTAAAACTTCTAAAAATCATAGAAAATTAACCGTAACTCCAAATTAAATAATTTATATATGAAAAATTATCAGAAAAATTCAAGGAATCCATCCGTACCATTTTCATGCATGTTAGAACAACTTATCACTACTGTTTAGCACAAATCAATTAAATGGCATTTGAATAATCACATATGGAGTTTGAATTTGAATCTTGTATTCAAACCAACTTCATTTAATCTATTGCTAGTTGCATTAGCCCAAAACACATTCATTTTGCCATGTCATGATCATGCATCATGTTGTGCATTGCATTGATTGTGTTCCCTTCTGTGTTGCCGGTATTTGTCCCCTCTCGATAGACGTGATACTGATGATGTGATCGTTGACACTGATGAAGACTCAATGTTATCTTCAGAAGTGCCAGGCAAGCAAAACCCCCTTGTTCATTCCGATACAATCCTACTCTCTCGCTCCTGCTCTCTTTTACTGCATTAGGACAACAACGATTCATCTGTTACTTGCTGCGGTAGCTGAACCCCTTTATCCTTTGCATGACCTGTCATTCCACAGTAAATAGATGAAACCCACTAGTATGAGTAGGAATTGTTTGAGCCCTGTTGTGCCTACTCATTCATGCTTGTTTGTCATGCCTGCTACTGCTTAGAGTTGAGTCAGGTCTGATTCATCGGGGATGAATCAGAGGCGTGTGAACATGTCCTACTGTGTGTGAGCTAAGTGTGTGA
>NW_021173961.1:0-1170 GCF_002162155.2 Triticum dicoccoides
AATAAAAACAGCACGTAAATGTTCCAAATGTTCTTCCAAAGATCTGTTATAAATCAATATGTCATCAAAGTAAACTACCACAAATCGTCCAATGAAAGCACGTAAAACTTTGTTCATTAATCTCATGAAAGTACTAGGTGCATTAGTTAACCCAAAAGGCATGACTAACCACTCATATAATCCAAACTTAGTTTTGAATGCTGTTTTCCATTCATCTCCCAATTTCATACGAATTTGATGGTATCCACTACGCAAATCAACTTTGGAGAATATTGTAGAGCCACTCAATTCATCAAGCATATCATCTAGCCTAGGAATAGGATGACGATAACGAATAGTAATATTATTAATGCTTCTACAATCAACACACATACGTGATGTACCATCCTTTTTCGGCACTAGAATAATAGGAACAGCACAAGGACTAAGGGATTCGCGTATATAACCTTTGTCGAGAAGCTCTTGTACTTGACGCATAATCTCCTTCGTCTCCTATGGATTGGTACGGTATGGTGCACGGTTTGGCAGTGAAGCACCAGGAATTAAGTCAATCTGATGCTCAATCCCTCGAATAGGCGGTAATCCCGGTGGCACGTCTTGTGGAAAGACGTCAGCGAACTCCTGCAAAATGTTAGTGACAGCAGGAGGCAAAGAGGAAGGCACGTCCTCGAATGAAAATAATGCCTCTTTGCACACAAAAGCATAGCAAACTGATTTGCTGAAATCTAACTCATCAATATCAGATTTGGTGGCAAATAAACATGCACTTTTCAATTTAATTTCAGAAGCAACACTAGATGGTTTATTATTAGGCTTCATTTGCTGCTCAAATTCTTTTGCCACAATCTGATTTTCACTCTTATTCGTCTCCTGTTTTGCTTTATTAGCTCTATTAATATCATCTTTCAAAATGGAATCAGGAGTCATAGGAAGCAAAGTAATATTTTTATCCTTATGAACAAGAGTATAGTGATTGTTTCTACCATGGTGTACAGAATTTTTATCAAATTGCCATGGTCTACCAAGTAATAAGGAACATGCTTGCATTGGTACCACATCACAATCAACATAATCAGCATATGTAGAGATACTAAAATGCACACGAACAGTACGTGTTACCTTAACCTTGCCGCTGTTGTTGAACCATTGGATGTAGTAAGGATGTGGATG
>NW_021173962.1:0-1073 GCF_002162155.2 Triticum dicoccoides
CTTACATCAGAACTAACTACATATGCATCATTTTCAACAAGGGGATGGTGGGGTTTAACTGCAGCAAGCCAGCTTTGACTCGGTGGCTATCCTAAACTACGACTGCAAGCGACTCTTTTGAGGTGGCGCACACGAGTCCACATATTCACCATATCAATACACCACTATGGATCCGCTCCCGTCTCCCTACGAGAACGCCATCCATAGCACTCACGCTTATCTTGCGCATTTTAAAGTATCCACTTTCACTTGTCTATGAACTGATATAAGCAATCCAGAAGTCCTTTACCGCGGACACGGCTATTCGAATAGATGATGTTAACCCTGCAGGGGTGTACTTCTTCATACATGTTTCCACCACTTAGCGTCTGCACACGACATGTGCTCGGCAGACTTCAAGCGAAAGCCGACGTGGGTGTAGACCATGACCTACCTAAACACTCAAGGCTCTAGTCCAGGTTTATCGCCTATTCGGGTTCCATCCATGAGGAGATCCGGCCGGAGTTTCGCTCACAGCCCCAAACGATGTGAACAGGGTTCCCGAGACACCAAACGGGCGCCCGGTACACCGTGCCACGTGCCTACCGCATCACAGCCCACCCCTCCGGTCAGCGCTGCCCACGGCCTCCAGCATACTACAAACACCAGAAACTACTTGCAACTCCTGGACAGAGGACAAGGGTGGATAAGAAGTCGAGCGGGGTCATATTTCAGGGCCCAATGTATGGTAGTAGCTGAATCATGGATCAGAAACACAGAACTCAGTTCCTACGGACGGCTTCAATGAGACAACCCACCATGTACTCCTACATGGCCTCTCACCGCTACCTTTACCAAATCGTGTTCACCACTTAGCTCACACACAGTAGGACATGTTCACACACCTCTGATTCATCCCTGATGAATCAGACCTGACTCAACTCTAAGCAGTAGCAGGCATGAGAAACAAGCAAGAATGAGTAGGCACAACAGGGCTCAAACAACTCCTACTCATGCTAGTGGGTTTCATCTATTTACTGTGGCAATGACAGGTCATGCAGAGGATAAAGGGGTTCAACTACCGCAGCAAGTAA
>NW_021173963.1:0-1274 GCF_002162155.2 Triticum dicoccoides
TGCAACTTCGCGTACTTCCTTTGTGTTCAACGACCAGACAAAGGCGTCACAGAACCCCACCTTGATCAATAAAGCTTTCATCTTATATTCGCAATATCCAGATTGCAATCTTAGTTTCTTGCTTGTTCTTCGTTTGCTCGCAGGAAACAGACCCTCGTGGTCAGGTTGATCGTGCTCCGGCGTGGTCAATAACCTCTCGGAGTTGGTTTAGCGATTGCTAAGGCGCGACGTCCTCGCACGTTCGTAGTCGGATCGTCAAAGTCGACTTCCACCAAAGCGATATCCATCATCTCATCGAAAGATCGGGACCCTCGCCTCTATCAAGTGGTATCAGATTTCCAGGTTGCTCGGTGAGATTTTACAGTTTTTCGTAGTTTAGATCGAGTCTGTTCTTCATACCTACAGTCCACGAAAAAGCCACAAAAAAAAATTAGGGTTAGTTCATCATATCCGAACCAATATGAGCCTTTGCATAATCTTTTTAGGGTTTTGCTTTGTTGAATTTGCGGTTGCATCGTCGTGTCTAGTTGCTGGTCTTAGAGTCTAGTCTTTTAGAGTTTCGAGTTCTGGTCATAAGTTGTCACGCCGCCGCCGCACCATCATCATCACCCCTGCCATCTACCACCACCGCTTATCCGCCACCGCTTCGAATCCGTATCCATATACCACCACAACTGTCATATACCACCACCGCTGCCATCTACCACCATATATCCACCACCAATCCGAGTTCCTTGCTTATTAGGTTTGTTTTCGGGATCCATCCAGATTCCGATTCGTGTTTCCTTGCCGGAGTAGGTTTCGAAAAAAAAATTCCAGAGTGTGCTTTTCCCTTGTTTACGTGCCGCGCCGTGATTTTGTTAGTGTTCTAGGCTCGCGTCTCTAGCACAGTCTGATGAGGACATCAATACAATTGTTACACCCACAGCCCCTGCTGCTATACATACTGGACCAATTACTAGAGCTCGTGCACGCCAACTAAATTACCAGGTACTTTCGTTTCTTGGTAATGATTCTAATGTTCATGAGAATATGATGCTGCCTAAATTGGATACATTTGTTTTGCTTACAAATGAAGGGCCTAGCTTGGAGAAGGATGAACATTGGAGCAAGAACAAGCATGGAGATGATGGCATGCGCAAGGGGAACAAGAACGGAGTTACAAGTGATGATTTCAGGACTTTGAAGCCACCATAATGGGTGCATGAAGCCTTGGACGAAATATACAAGATGCCACTTCATAAATTTCGTCCCGAGGCTATTTTAGGTGCTGC
>NW_021173964.1:0-1324 GCF_002162155.2 Triticum dicoccoides
CTGATTTGCCGTTTCATGAAGTATCCCTTCTTGCCCTTGCCCTTCTTGAAACTAGTGGTTTCACCAACCATCAACAATTGATGCTCCTTCTTGATTTCTACTTTCGCGGTGTCAAACATCGCGAATACCTCAAGGATCATCATATCTATCCCTGATATGTTATAGTTCATCACGAAGCTCTAACAGCTTGGTGGCAATGACTTTGGAGAACCATCACTGTCTTATCTGGAAGATCAACTCCCACTCGATTCAAATGATTGTTGTACTCAGACAATCTGAGCACAAGCTCAACAATTGAGCTTTTCTCCTTAGTTTGCAGGTTAAGAAAGTCATCGGAGGTCTTATACCTCTTGACATGGGCACGAGCCTGAAATCCCAATTTCAGCCCTCAAAACATCTCATATGTTTCGCGACGTTTCAAAAATGTCTTTGGTGCCTCAACTCTAAACCGTTTAACTGAACTATCACGTAGTTATCAAAACGTGTACAAACGACGTTTGGGGTTCAGCACACTGAGCGGTGCATTAAGGACATAAGCCTTCTATGAAGCAATGAGGACAATCCTCAGTTTACGGACCTAGTCCGCATAATTGCTACTATCATCTTTCAACTAATTTTTTCTCTAGGAACATATCTAAACAGTAGAACTACAGCGCGAGCTTACGACATAATTTGCAAAAGGTCTTTTGACTATGTTCAGGATAATTAAGTTCATCTTATGAACTCCCACTCAGATAGACATCCCTCTAGTCATCTAAGCGATTACATGATCCGAGTCAAACTAGGCCGTGTCCGATCATCACGTGAGACGGACTAGTCATCATCGGTGAACATCTTCATGTTGATCGTATCTTCTATACGACTCATGTTCGACCTTTCGGTCTCCGTGTTCCGAGGCCATGTCTGTACATGCTAGGCTCGTCAAGTTAACCCTAAGTGTTTGCATGTGTTCCGAGGCCATGTCTGTACATGCTAGGCTCGTCAACACCCGTTGTATTTGAACGTCTGAATAAAACACCCGATCATCACGTGATGTTTTGAAACAGCGAACTGTCGCAACGGTGCACAGTTAGGGGAGAACACTTCTTGAAATTGTTGTAAGGGATCATCTTATTTACTACCGTCGTTCTAAGCAAATAAGATGTATAAACATGATAAACATCACATGCAATCAAATAGTGACATGATATGGCCATCATCACTTTGCTCCTTTTGATCTCCATCTTCGGGGCTCCATGATCATCATCGTCACCGGCATGACACCATGATCTCCATCATCATGATCTCCATCATCGTGTCTTCATGAAGTTGCCTCGCCAACTAT
>NW_021173965.1:0-1129 GCF_002162155.2 Triticum dicoccoides
GTGATTAGGTAGGTCGTGGCCGACACCCACGTTGGGCTTCCGCTTGAAGGTTGCCGAGTACATGTCGTGTAAACGGCGGTAAGTGGTGAGAGCGTGTGTGAAGAAGTACACCCCTGCAGGGTTAACATCATCTATTCGAATAGCCGTGTCCGCGGTAAAGGACTTCTGGGTTGCTTATATCAGTTCATAGACAAGTGAAAGTGGATACTCTAAAATACGCAAGATAAGCGTGAGTGCTATGGATGGCGTTCTCGTAGGGAGACGGGAGCGGATCCATAGTGGTGTATTGATATGGTGAATATGTGGACTCGTGTGCGCCACCTCAAAAAAGTTACTCGCAGTCGTAGTTCAGGATAGCCACCGAGTCAAAGCTGGCTTGCTGCAGTTAAACCCCACCATCCCTTTGTTGATAATGATGCATATGTAGATAGTTCTGATGCAAGTCTTGCTGGGTACATTTGTACTCACGTTTGCCTATTTTATGTTTTTGCAGAGAGACTTCAGTCTCACTAGTAGTTCCACGTGGACTTTGACGTTTAGCTTGTTACCTCAGCTACGATCTTGTGCCCTCGGCAGGATCTGATAGATAGTCAGGCTTCTCGGCCTTTTTCATTTATAGATGTCTGTACCCAGACATGATAGCTTCCGCTTGTGCTTTGACTCGTATGCTCTGATTGTTGGGTCGTGAGACCCATGTTTGTAATATCTCGCTCCTCGGAGCCTATTGATTAAAATACTTGAGTTGTAGAGTCATGTTGTGATGCCATGTTGTATTTGCACATATCGAGCATATTGTGTGTATGTTATTGAAATGCTTGGTATGTGTGGGATCTGACAACCTAGTTGTTTATCCTTGGTAGCCTCTCTTACCGGGAAATGTCTCCTAGTGTTTCCACCGAGCCATGGTAGCTTGCTACTGCTCCGGGACACTTAGGCTGGCCGGCATGTGTCCTTCTTCGTTCCTGTGTCTGTCCCTTCGGGGAAATGTCACGCGATGAATACCGGAGTCCTGTTAGCCGCTACAGCCCGGTTCACCGGAGTCCTGCTAGCCCAGTGCTACAGCCTGGATTCACTCGCTGGTGACCGACACGTTCGATGCTGGGTCATGGATGCCTGTCCCTGTAAGTCT
>NW_021173966.1:0-1474 GCF_002162155.2 Triticum dicoccoides
TGTGGGCCCCACACGTGGTTGACCCAGTCAACTGCACAGTTGACTGCTGACGTCAGCATGATGTCATGCTGACGTCATCATTTACTATTCTGGATAATGTTGAAGTAATTTATTAAATTTCAGAAATTAATAAAATCTTTAGAAAATCATATCTTTTAATCCTTAACTCGGATTAAAATACTTTCTACATGAAAGTTGCTCAGAACGACGAGACGAATCCGGATACGCAGTCCGTTCGTCCGTCACGCACCCCTAACATATCAAACTCGCAACTTTCCCCCTCCGGCTCCTCTGCCCAAAAACACGAAACACCGGGGATATTTTCCCGGATGTTTCCCCCTTCACCGGTATCGCCCATCCCTACGTTAGGTCACCCCTAGCACAACGTATTGCCGCGTCTTGCTTTGTGTTACATTTGATTGCTCCGTTATTTATTGTGTTTCCCCTCCGTTACTCCTTTCCGGTAGACTCCGAGACCGATGTTGATGCCCCTGTGGTCGACTACGTCACTGACGACCCCTCTCTCTTGCCAGAGCAACCAGGCAAGCCCCCCCTTTGATCACCAGATATCGCCTACTCTTTTCTCTATACTGCTTGCATTAGAGTAGTGTAGCATGTTACTGCTTTCCGTTAATCCTATTCTGATGCATAGCCTGTCATTGCTGCTACAGTCATTGATACCTTACCCGCAATCCTAAATGCTTAGTATAGGATGCTAGTGTTCCATCAGTGGCCCTACACTCTTGTCCGTCTGCCATGCTATACTACTGGGCTGTGATCACTTCGGGAGGTGATCACGGGCATATACTATATACTTTACATTGTTACATTACCTGTGATACTGTTCGGAGTTGGGGGCTGAAGGGGCAGGTGGCTCCATCCCGGTAGAGGTGGGCCTGGGTTCCCGACGGTCCCCGACTGTTACTTTGTGGCGGAGCGACAGGGCAGGTTGAGACCACCTAGGAGAGAGGTGGGCCTGGCCCTGTTCGGCATTCGCGGATACTTAACACGTTTAACGAGATCTTGGTATTTGATCTGAGTCGGCTACGAGCCTATACGCACTAACCATCTACGTGGGAGTAGTTATGGGTATCCCGACGTCGTGGTATCAGCCGAAGCACTTCAGACGTCAGCGACGGAGCGGCGCGCGCCGGATTGGAACGTAAGCCTGCTCTTGTATTAAGGGGGCTAGTTCTGCTTCCGGCCGCCCTCGCAACGTGCAGGTGTGCTATGGGCGATGGGCCCAGACCCCTGTGCGCTTAGGTTTAGACCGGCGTGCTGGCCTCTCTGTTTTGCCTAGGTGGGGCTGCGACGTGTTGATCTTCCGCGGCCGGGCATGACCCAGGAAAGTGTGTCCGGCCAAATGGGATCGAGCGTGTTGGGCTATGTGGTGCACCCCTGCAGGGAAGTTAATCTATTCGAATAGCCGTGATCTTCGGTAACAGGACGACTTAGAGTTGTACCTTGACCTTAT
>NW_021173967.1:0-1214 GCF_002162155.2 Triticum dicoccoides
CTCCCCGCCGTCGCGTTCGCCCTGCATCGGGCCTCCCCTGCAACGCGGGTGAGGGACCCCACCGACGATCCCCCTCTCAATCCTTTCGCCGTAGTCGCCGTTCGCGTCCTCCCGTTGCTGCGTCCGGTGCCCTGCTCCGTGCACGACCAGGCTGCGCCCGCGCCGGCCTCCGCCCCGCGCCTGCCGTGCTGCCCTGGCTCCGCTCGCCCGCGCAACCCTCCCTCCGCCTTGCCGTTGCTGCTACGGCCGGCGCCCGACGGCGCGCCGCGCCACGCGCGCCCCGCGAGTCGTGGTTGCCCCTGTGCCACAACCTCCCCGCGCTCCGGCTGTGGCCACGGCCACCGACGCCAGGCCACGCGCCCGCCCCTTCGCCCGTTGCCCCGCGGCGCCCTATCGGGCTGGCGCTCGTCGCCCGTACCGCCCGGCGCCCAGCGCCCGTTAGGCCATTCGGGCCACTGCCAAACGGGGCCCCAGCCCCAGAACGATTAAAAAAAAAGAATTAATATATATATATATATATAATAAATAAATTAATAATAAAATTAATTAATTAATTTAATTAATTAACTAATTAATTAACTTATCTAATCTTGTTTAGTTTAACTAATTAAGATTAATTAACCTAATAAATAGTTACCCTAATTGTTAATTAGCTAAACAATCCCTAACAGGTGGGACCCACCTGTCAGGTTGACCAAGTCAACTGCTGACGTCATGCTGACATCATGATGATGTCAGCAGACACTATTCTGGATAATGTTGATTAAATTAATTAAATAAATCCTAAAAATGATTTAAAGCTTTTAAAATTAATATAAGGTAAACCGTAGCTCGGATCGAAAAACTTTGTACATGAAAGTTGCTCAGAACGACGAGACGATTCCGGATACGCAGTCCGTTCGTCCGCCACACACCCCTAACCTATCGAACTCGCAACTTTCCCCCTCCGGCTCCTCTGCCCGAAAACACGAAACACCGGGAATACTTTCCCGGATGGTTCCCCCTTGACCAGTACCACCTTATACCACGTTAGGGCACGCCTAGCTTCGCTTCTTGACATGTCATGCCTCGATATGCATCTGTTTACTTGGTATTCATTGTTTCTTCCCCCTCTTCTCTCCGGTAGACTACGAGACCGACGCTGCTGCTGCCCAGTTCGACTACGGAGTTGACGACCCCTCTCTCTTGCCAGAGCAACCAGGCAAGCCCCCCCC
>NW_021173968.1:0-1420 GCF_002162155.2 Triticum dicoccoides
AAAAATCAGAAGAAAATGATAGAAACTTCAAAAAATAAAATCCTTCGAGAGGTAGTTATATTACTACATCTACTAGTTAGGAAAATTTGAAACCTACAATTTGGACATGTTTTGCAAAAAGTGTAGGGAAAATGTAAAACGGCTATAACTTTTGCATACGATGTCGGAAAAAACGTATAATATATCAAAAAATTCAGCACGAAAATCCGCATCCGATGGAGGCTGCCTACGGCTTGTTTGGAATTTTTTAGAATCCTCAAATTCCAAAAGGAAAAAAAGATATGGTCAAATTTCAGTTTTTTTAAAAAAATTGGTTAAATCTGGTCAAACTACTTATTCAAGAAGTATTAATGTTACTACATAGTTATTCTAGAATATTAGTGTTACTAAATAATTATTTCAATTTTTTGAATTTTGGTCAAATCTGGTCAAACTATGGTCAAACTATGGTCAAACTATGGTCAAACTTATTCAAGAAATATTAGCGTTACTAAATAATTACTGTTTTTTTAGAATAATAGTTTCAAACTCAAACGGTGAAATGTGTGACTTCATGCTCAAGCTAAACTCCTGATGGTTAATAGGATTGACATCTTACTATTGTCAGGAAAACAACAAGTGCAGACTCGGAAACGAAGGAGAATAGAGACCGAAAGTTAAGCGTGCTCGGGCTAGAGTAGTGAGAGGGATGGGTGACCGGTCGGGAAGTTAGATGATTTGGAATGAGTGATCCACGCTTGAGCAGTTAAGAAAGGTGATTAGAGAGTAAATCATCAAATAATTCAAAAAAAATCGAAAAAAATTCGAAAATTTTTTCCAAAAAATTCAAAAAAAACCCTTTAGTACCGGTTGGTAACACCAACCGGTACTAAAGGTCCCTCATACCAGGGCGCGAGCTCACGCCACGTGGTGGCACTTTAGCGCCGGTTCATGCCGAACCGGTACTAAAGGGGGGAGGGGCTTTAGTGCCCATCCTTTAATGCCGGTTATGGAACCGGCACCTAAAGGCCCTTACGAACCGGCGCTAAAGCTCCGTTTTCTACTAGTGGCTACTATCTATTGGTACCATGTCTGACATTTGCTGTCTTTTTGCACATCAGGTTTCTGTGTTTTGTGTTTTTGTGCTATATAACAAAGAGTATGCAGTTATGTGTCTGTAGTTCTTAGGGGGTGAGGGGGGCTGCAATGGGGGCTTGTGAGCTGGATGCACAATTGTCAGCAGTGACAAGCTTAGATTGGGGATGTGAAGAGGTGCATATGCATGATACATTCCAAATCACGGGCAGATACCTTGATTTGTTACAAGTGTGAGTAATCTCATTTGAATATATTGCGATCCATTCCATAGATTTGTACTCACTTTATTGTTCGGCATAATTGAATTGTCTGTGTCCAAAATGCATATGATTTTATTTTGTAC
>NW_021173969.1:0-1452 GCF_002162155.2 Triticum dicoccoides
CGTTGTTGTCCTAATGCAATAACTGAGAGCAGGAGCGAGAGAGTAGGGTTTTATCGAAATGAACAAGGGGGTTTGCTTGCCTGGTAAAACAACAAGGGAGGCACTGCTTCACAGACAGGTACTCTGGAACGTCTCCGGAGCAGGACCTATCGAGAAGGAACGGTGCCGGCAATCAAAACACAATCATATGCAACAATATGATGCATGAACATGGCATGTAGATGTGATGCTGTTTGAGCTAATGCATCTAGTAAACATTTGGTTTGAAGTCCATTTGAACCAAAGGTTCAAATGCATTTCTAAATTAAGTCTCTTATATATGCCCTAATGTGTTTTCCCATATTCATCATGTATAAGTTGGTTTTTCATGCATGAAACTAGTACAGATGGAAAGATGGCATTTTTCTGATAATTTTTCATATATAAATTATTTTAATCTGAGCTACGGTTGAATTGTTATGAATTTTTGAAGTTTAAAACAATTTCTGGAATTTCCTGATTTAAATTAAATCCAGAAATCGTATTATTGCGCCAGCATGACATCAGCACGACGTCAGCGGTCAACTGGGCTGGTCCGGGTCAAACCTGACGTGTGGGACCCACACGTCAGTGACACTGGGGTTAACCCCGAGTCAAACCCGGGCTGACTAGCTTTGACTAAACCCTGGGCCCACTGGTCAGCGTCAGTAGGTGGGGGATTAGTGACTAATTAACCAAAGCCACGTCAGCCCGCCGGAGTTCTGGCCGGCGGCGACCAATAGCGCGGCGGCGACTCGCCGGACTTGCGCTACAGACGGCGTTCGGTCGCGCGAAGACCACCGGGGCGTAGCCCGTCGTCGTCCGCAACCAGGGGAGCTGGTTGGGGGGCTGCGGGGGCGCCGGAGCTCGCCGGAGCAAGCTTGCGGCGGCGGCCGGAGCTCGGCTGTGTTCGGGGACGCGGCTGCAGCGTGCAAATGCGCGAACTAAAGCGCTAGCGGGGCACTACGAGGTGCGGCGAGAGTGCTAGGTGCACTGGCGTGGCCAAAAGGTCGCCGGAGCGACGCCGGCGACAAGCTCGAGCGGAGGCGAGCTTCGGCCATGGCGGAGCTAAGGCCTAGACGGCGCAAACGGACACGGGGAGGAGGGGGTTCGGTGCGGGGGCTCACCGCGGAACCAGCGAGCGCGAGGGCGAGGTCGGGGATGCCCGGTAGCTCCCGAATCGCCGGCGAGGGTCCACGGCGGCCGGAGTCGAATTTGGCGACGGCGACGGCTCCACGGGGCACTCCGGCTTGCGTGGCTCGGCGAGGAGGTAGCTGGCGACGAGGCGGAGCTCCTGGGGACGACGGGGAGGCGAGGGAGAGGCGGTGGCTACGGTGATGCCCGTCGGCGGCGGCGGCGGTTCTCGGGTGAGAGGGAGAGAGAGCAGGGGGAGAGGAGGAGGGCGAGGGAGAGTGAGAGCGGTGCGGGGCAGCT
>NW_021173970.1:0-2504 GCF_002162155.2 Triticum dicoccoides
AAATGTCACATGCCGACAAGTTTTACCTTTGACGGTCCCAATGCAGCTAGTTATGTTGTCGAGCGGACTCGAAACAAAATAAGAGTGCAAGTGATCACGCCAAGATTCCTTCGCGTGGATGTTTCTCCTACAAAGATTAAATGATTCAAGGGAAATTGCCAATGTGACAAGGAATTTGTTTCAAAGTTCTTCAACTTACTTTTTCCTTGTACTGCATTCTTTGTCGCACAAAATGATCACTTCAACGAAACTGGGTGGTATCCAAACCATCACTCCCCCCGGCAAACTTCCAAGCTTGGAACTCTTTCCTCCTTTGAGATAATGAAACAACAGAAAAGAGTGGTGGGAGACCTTGACAGTTCATTAACCATTCCATACAAGGCAAAGCACAAAACAACATCACATGCAAATATACATAAGTAAATATGTATGTTGACAAAAAGTTGGGAAATACATATAACTTTATTTCACTGATGCACCGGATCTGTGCCTGGCTTTGTATAAAGGGTTACATGTCTTGCCGATAAGGTTCGTACAAAATGGGTTGCCGGGAGGCCCGACAATTGCTCCTCATGCGTAGAACTTGTGAAGATGCTCAGTATTCCATGAGTTCTGCAATTCGATGCCATCTTCGGTCTCCAGACGGACTGCACCAGGTCTGGTGACTCGTGCTACCCGGTAAGGACCTTCCCACCTTGCCATCAGCTTGTTTGAATTCTTGGCGGACTTGAAGCGCCGAAGAACAAGGTCGCCTTTCTCAAGGCTTCGGCCAAGAACTATGCAGCCATGAAGCGGCACAAAACTTGCTGGTAGCATGCAGCTTGCACATCCGCCCGAAGACGATTTTCTTGAGTTGTGCTTCATACTATGCCAACTTGTCATTTTATTTATTTCTAAAATCCCAATGTAAAGCTATTTTTGTTATTTTTTTCCTGATATATGTGCCATGATACAATAATAGAGCATGATACTCATATGACCTCTCTTTATTAATTTGTTGTGCCACATCGGCTTATTATCGATAGTACTGCAATATACATCAATGAATCTCTCACTGTACGATGCATAATAATGTGACGCCACGAAGGTCCGTTATTTTATTTACAGGATGAGATTACGCTTGCTACTTGCTTCCCAGGCTCCATGGTCAAGTGGACCGGCTGGTAGTTGGATCTAGCATTCTCTTATGGGCGTACTGACGAAAATTAATAAAATCTTTCCAGCACTCAAACATAACGCACGCCGAAGGAGGTCCACACAAGATGCATATAATACAATCTACAAAATTATCAATGCTGCGATCAAGTCATGCATGTGGACTGCCGGTTGTGTGCTAGGAGCTGAGCCTGGTCTTTTTCTTGTCCGAGAGTATAAGATCAGGTGAGAAGTGCTATGTTTCTTGTTCTCTTGAATTTCACATTCGCAAGCCCAATTCCCAATTCCATCCCAACAAAACCAAACGCCGCATGATCAAGAGCCATCTGGGTTTTGGGTCAAGGCCTTCTTCAGCTTTAATTTATCTCACTGAAACGTTCGCTCGATGCAGGTGACATAGCGATCCAAGCGCGTGTTATTGTTGTAAAAATAGTCTTAGTTAAACAAGATCGCCTTGTGTTTGTTCAATCTTTGACGTCAGATTTGTGTAGAGTTTAAGGATACGTTCTGCTTTTTTCTGGTAGATTGAGTTACGGAGCGTCGTTTGCTTGGCAGGTTTGAAAGGCTCGCATAGAGTTAGGATTTAGGAGATGGACTTTACATTGCCAATTGTGAATGCCACAACAGCGGTGATTGATCGTGTCTCAGCTGCATTCAACACACCTGTTGCCTGTGCAGTCGTCTTCGGGGTTCATATCGATGGTAAGCTAGCCTCTTCTATCTGTCAACTAAAATTCTGTTATGTGATACAGTTTTTGACATTTTGAGTGGTGTAAATTTGTAGGTTACTTGGTTGCGGGAGGACTACTTATTGCGTTCATTGTGTTTCAGCTTTCCAGAAAGAGCTACAAACCTCCAAAGAAGCCACTTTGCGAGAAGGTACAGTCTTTCTGTGTCCATTGACTGTTGTCTGTACATGTTGAAAGTGCTGGTTTTGGTCATCGCTCCATGAAATATTTCGGCAATAATTTTCTATTTTATCTCCATAGGAAGTTGATGAGCTATGTGATGAATGGCAACCAGAACCTTTATGTCCTCCAATCAAAGAGGGTCCCCAAATTGACACACCAATCTTGGAAAGGTTTGTGCGATGGCTTCATTTGTAAATATAGTTTTTTCTTCTTCTTTTATTTGTTTCGGTATTACAACAATGCCACAAGTGCCTGCACACCTATAGATTTTAGGAATTTGCAAACCCCTCGCTTTGGCATTGCTCTGTTGAGTAATTCCTACCCTAGAACATCTTATTTTGTCCTTTGTCTCAGTTATGCAATAGAAATAGATAATGGAAGAGAAGCACTCACACAAGTATATGCAAATGATCTTACTATTTTATCAAAGCTCACTAT
>NW_021173971.1:0-1064 GCF_002162155.2 Triticum dicoccoides
GGATGACTCTAAGTCACAAACCGGATACGTGTATATGTTGAATGGTGGAGCAGTAAGCTGGTGCAACTGCAAGCAGAGCGTCGTGGCGGGATCTACGTGTGAAGCGGAGTACATGGCAGCCTCGGAGGCAGCACATGAAGCGATTTGGGTGAAGGAGTTCATCACCGACCTAGGAGTCATACCCAATGCGTCGGGGCCGATCAAACTCTTCTGTGACAACACTGGAGCTATTGCCCTCGCAAAGGAGCCCAGGTTTCACAAGAAGACCAGGCACATCAAGCGTCGTTTCAACTCCATCCGTGAAAATGTTCAAGATGGAGACATAGAGATTTGCAAAGTGCACACGGATCTGAATGTCGCAGATCCGCTGACTAAACCTCTCTCGCGTGCAAAACATGATCAACACCAGAACTCTATGGGTGTTCGATTCATCACAATGTAACTAGATTAGTGACTCTAGTGCAAGTGGGAGACTGTTGGAAATATGCCTTAGAGACAATAATAAAAGTATTATTATATTTCATTGTTCATGATAATTGTCTTTTATTCATGCTACAACTGTATTATCCGGAAATCGTAATACACGTGTGAATACTTAGACCACACTATGTCCCTGGTAAGCCTCTAGTTGACCAGCTCGTTGTGATCAACAGATAGTCATGGTTTCCTGACCATGGACATTGGATGTCGTTGATAACGGGATCACATCATTAGGAGAATGATGTGATGGACAAGACCCAATCCTAAGCATAGCATAAAAGATCGTGTAGTTCGTTTTGCTAGAGCTTTGCAAGTGTCAAGTATCTCTTCCTTCGACCATGAGATCGTGTAACTCCCGGATACCGTAAGAGTGCCTTGGGTGTATCAAACGTCACAACGTAACTGGGTGACTATAAAGGTGCATTACAGGTATCTCCGAAAGTAGCTGTTGGGTTGACACGGATCGAGACTGGGATTTGTCACTCCGTATGACAGAGAGGTATCTCTGGGCCCACTCGGTAATGCATCATCATAATGAGCTCAATGTGACCAAGGTGTTGGACACGGGATCATGCATTACGGTA
>NW_021173972.1:0-1568 GCF_002162155.2 Triticum dicoccoides
ATTTTCGTTTCTTATTTTTTTCTACTATTTTAATATATTTACAAACATCTTCTCAAATTCATAAATTATTTTTGAAATAGGCAGTCTTTCAAATCTTAAACATTTTATTTCAATTGTGAACATTTCTTAAATTCTTGAACATTTTTTTTACAAATACCTGAACAATTTTCGAATTTGTTATATGTGAAATTGCGTACGTTTTTAGAAAATCCTGAACTATTCTTTTGAACTAGAAAGCGTTTTTAAAAATTTGGGAACAAATTTCCAATTTTGAGAACAAATTTCCAATTTTGAAAACAATTTTTGAAACTCAAGAACATTTTTTGTGTTCATTAATTGTTTTGAATAAACGAACATATTTTGAATAATTTATAAAATTTCAGAACATCTATAAAATAAGTGAAACACTTATTGAATATTTTGAACATTTTCTGAAAATTCGTGAACAAGTTTTTGAGTACACGAACATTTTTTTTCAAATCACAAACAATTTTTGTCCATGAGATTTTATCATTTTCCGAACATCTTTCAAATCATGAACTGTTTTTTAAATTCATAAATATTTTTTACAGAATTCACAACTAGTTTTAAAATCAATAATCTTTAAAAAAAATGAAAAATTGAAAACTGAAAAAGGAATTAGTAGAGGTCCCCTAAAAAAGGCATAGGGAATACATATCTCTCGCGCTTCAGGGAGATTAGAGACCAATTGTGTTGATGAGAAGTTCTTATTATTTTATGGAATGTCAAAAAAACTCTCCTTATTTTTGAACGGACCATGATTACATGCACCAACACTATTCTACAAGCTGTCTTGTGTTTTCTCAAGGGCAGCGTTTCTACGCGGTGAAGCTGTTAGCATGGATGCTCATCCCGTCTTGATTCAGTGGTCACAGCTACCAGCGGGGATCATATGATGTCGTGTTCACCTGGATCAACCACTACCGATCCAACTAGTCGGTAGATTGTCACCCGATAAAGCAGCTCGATCTGTTGTTTATAGCGTTGCCAACAAGATTTCTTGTGGTGAACTGATGCTTGAGGAACATGTAAGAAGTCATGCCTCAAATGTTTCTACCGAGTCTTAGTCTCTTTTCAAGATCTCATTAGCAACGTAAGGTCTGATTTGCACATCATGTCACGATAAACTTCCCAATGTCTTCCATGCCTACAAGTAATCAAATACTTGCTAGGAAGTGAATGCGAGATGCGATTTTTGTCTCACGATGACAGGATAGACCAACGGCTGGGGAAGAGGAACTTGGTATTTATATATTGGAAAACGGATCGAGGATCTTGAGCCATCATGAAGCAATAAGCAAGTCAGATGACAAGGACTCTGTCAACAAATATACAAGGCCATTCGGTTGGCCATAAAGCAAACTAAATCAAGTAATCATGTGAATGTTTAACACGAGTACTTCACACGCACAATAACAACCATGCAAGTAGATGAATACAAGAAATAAACGCAGAACACACTTTCTCTTTCTCTCGCCTCCGTGGCGCCTTTGGGGGCGGGAGGGACCCGCAGCGCCGCTAACCCCGCCTGGCCTCCTCCCCCTCAC
>NW_021173973.1:0-1481 GCF_002162155.2 Triticum dicoccoides
TTGATGAAGTGGAACTTGAAGTAGTCTTGGGAATCCACTTGACTAAGGTCTTAGGAGCTTCTTCAAATGCATCAATTTCCTCTTGAAGCTTGTCCTTGCCTTTTTGCTTGTAGTCTTGTGGTGGAAGATCATCTTGAGCTTGTGTCCCCTTGAAAGAAGTATCATACTTCTCTTGTTGAGGAACAAACTTTGTCTTGGGGTATTGATCTTCTTCCCACTCAACTCCATTGGCATTGAACTTTCGTTCAAAACCAACACCTTGATTCTTCCGGTGCATTCCTTGCTTGCGCACAATTTCCTCGAATTTCTTACTCCCGGCAAGGCTTTTGTACACTCCTTTCTCTATAATTCCCTTCAATAAGCTATTTTCTTGCTCAAGTGTAACTTGGCTAAGAGAATCATTAGTGGAATCAAGAGAACTACTAGAAGCAACAATATTGGATTTAGCATGATCATTTTTACTGCTAGAGGAAGAATCTTTCTTGTTCTTGTTACTAGACTTGACTTGAGGCATGTAAGTGGATAAGAGTAAACGCTTGGCAATGTAAGATGAACTTTTCTTGCGGAGATCATCATTGATTGCTTTTAAGAACTCATGCTCTTGCTCAAGATTGAGCTTTTCAAAGCGTAATTTCTCATGAGCTCTTAAAAGTTCTCGATGATCTTCGAAGATAGTTTCATGAGCTAACTTAAGAGTGTTTAGTTCTTTAGTTAGAGCCTCAATCTTCTCCTTATCATTGTCATTCGTTTTATCTTGATTAGCATGATTAATTGACGTTTCATCATAGTATTCATCACTAGAGTTGTCAACAAGCAAATCATCACCTAACAAGTCATCTTCATCACTATTGAAATCAACATACTCGGGGTGTGTTACCTTAGGACCTTTGGCCATGAAGCATCTTCCAATTCCTTCATTTGGTGAGTCAAATATGTCGTAGGAGTTGGTTGACACAAGTGCTAGACCGGCAACACCTTCATCTTGAGTATCTTCGGAGTCGGAGTGATAACTTCTCTCGGAGTGGCTGTCGGAGTCGGAGCCGGATACCCATTCACCAACATGAGCTTGATGTATTCGTTTTGTGTAGCTCCTTGATGATTTTTCCTTCCTTTCCAAATCCTTGCTTCTCTGTGAGTATCTTCGTTCATAATGATCATCTCTACTCCTTCTCTCTCTTGGTGGTGATTCTTTGCTTCTTCTTTTTGGAGAATCTTCTCTTCTCTTGTAGGGAGCCGTACACTCATTGGAATAGTGTCCGGGTCTTCCACAACTGTAGCAGTTTCGCTCTCGACTAGAAGATCTTTTGTCATTGTAGGACCTTGACTTGAAGCTTCTATCTTTGCTTCTACTCTTGTAGAACTTGTTGAAGTTCTTCACCATTAAGCTCAATTCTTCATTGAAGTTTTGTTTCTCACTTGATGATGTAGGGGCTTCACATGAGGCTTTGTAGGCACCACTTGATTTGTTGTGAAGTTCCTCT
>NW_021173974.1:0-1711 GCF_002162155.2 Triticum dicoccoides
GTGGCACGTACTGTTTCGTACGGATGCCTTTCAGTTTGAAGAATGCTGGTTCAACATTTGCAAGGGTAGTCCACCATGCTTTTGAGCCGCAGATGCACAGAAATGTGGAAGCCTACATGGATGACATAGTGGTCAAGAGCAAGGACAGGGCGACCCTGATTCAAGATTTGGACGAAACATTTGCAAATCTGTGCAAGATCAACCTCAAGCTTAACTCCGAGAAGTGCGTGTTTGGAGTACCCTCCGGCAAGCTTCTCGGGTTCTTTGTGTCTCAGCGGGGAATTGAAGCCAATCCCGACAAGATCAAGGCCATTGAGCAGATCGAAGCACCAAAGCGCGTCAAGGATGTACGAAGGCTTGCCGGTTGCGTGGCTGCTCTCAGCAGGTTTATCTCTAGGTCTGCTGAGCGCGCCCTACCATTTTTCAAAATTTTGAAAAAGGCAGGTCCAATGAAATGGACTCCGGAAGCGGAGGCTGCGCTGCAGGACTTGAAGAGATACCTGTCCTCCACTCCAACACTTGTCGCACCTAAGCCACAAGAGAAGTTACTGCTATATATAGTGGCAACCAATCAAGTGGTTAGTGCTGCGTTAGTGGCGGAGAGGGAGGCAGATGATGAGCCAGCAACCACGGCAGATGCATCCAGCGACAAGCAGGGGGCTTCACCGACAAGCTCTGGTCCCGACAAGGATGGATCTGCGCAGGAGCATGATAACATGCAGAAGAGAATGGTGCAGCGCCCAGTTTACTTTGTCAGTTCCCTTCTGCAGGGGGCTAGGTCAAGGTACTCTGGTGTGCAGAAATTGCTTTTCGGCCTTCTCATGGCCTCGAGAAAGCTGCGCCATTACTTCCAAGCACATGAGATCACAGTCGTCACTCGTTTTCCGCTGAAGAGGATACTGCAAAATCCAGAAGCAACAGGCAGGATTGTCGAGTGGGCATTAGAACTGTCAAGCTTTGGCCTCAAGTTTGAGAGCACTTCAACTATCCAAAGCAGAGAATTGGCAGAGTTCATAGCAGAGTGGACGCCAACACAAGATGAAGAAATTCCAGAGACGAGCATCCCCGTCAAGGAAGCGAACAAAGAGTGGCTGATGTACTTTGATGGTGCCTTCTCGCTGCAAGGCGCCGGCGTGGGCGTGCTGCTTGTCGCACCCACCGGAGAGCACCTCAAGTACGTAGTCCAGATGCACTTTCCCAAGGAGCAAGCAACCAACAATACTGCAGAGTATGAAGGATTTCTTGCCGGTCTCAGGATCGCAGCAGACCTTGGGATCAAGAAGCTCATTGTCAGGGGTGACTCACAGCTTGTCGTCCGCCAAGTGAACAAGAACTATCAGAGTCCGTTGATGGAAGCATATGTTGATGAAGTGAGGAAGCTAGAAGAGCACTTTGACGGCCTGCAGATGGAACATGTTCCAAGAGCTCAGAAGGACATAGCTGATGGCCTGTCGAAGTGCGCCGCACTAAAGTTGCCCGTGGAACCGGGGATCTTTGTGCTCAAGCTGACTCAACTGTCTGTAACGCCATCAATTGGACAGAGCAAGAAGAGGAAGTTGATCTCTGGTGACTATTCTCCGGCAGAGCTCCCTGAAGCCGCCGCCAAGAAAGTCCCCAAGATCAACACCAAGGGTGCTGAGGAGCGGTCTGCTCCGACAAGCCTTATGGTTTGTTCCGTCGTAGCAGACGCTCCCGACAAGCTTTGCTCCGG
>NW_021173975.1:0-1535 GCF_002162155.2 Triticum dicoccoides
TGTACTCAGACAAGTTACTTCCGCTGCTGGTTTGTATGACTGTATGACTTGTATGTTGGGTCGTGAGACCCGTACCTTTGTGTATGTTATGTATGGCTCCCTGAGCCTTAAATAAAGTACTTGTGTCGTAGAGTCATGTTGTGATGCTTCGTTGTATTTGCACATATCGAGCATATTGTGTGTATGATTGAAATGCTTGGTATGTGTGGGATCTGACTATCTAGTTGTTTATCTTTAGTAGCCTCTCTTACCGGGAAATGTCTCCTAGTGTTACCGCTGAGCCATGGTAGCTTGCTACTGCTCTGGAACACTTAGGCTGGCCGGCATGTGTCCTTCTTCGTTCCTGTGTCTGTCCCTTCTGGGAAATGTCACGCTTTGAGTACCGGAGTCCTGTTAGCCCGCTACAGCCCGGTTTACCGGAGTCCTGCTAGCCCAGTGCTACAGCCCGTACCCACTTGCTGATGACCGACACGTTCGAAGCTGGGTCATGGATGCCTGTCCCTGTAAGTCTGTGCCACTTTGGGTTTACGACTAGTCATGTCAGCCCGGGCTCTTTATCATATGGATGCTAGCGACACTATCATATACGTGAGCCAAAAGGCGCAAACGGTCCCGGGCAAAGGTAAGGAGACACCCGTGGGGATACCGTGCGTGAGGCCGCAAAGTGATATGAGGTGTTACCGGCTAGATCGATGTGACATCGAGTCGGGGTCCTGACAGCGTTGGCATCAGAGCCGGACTGCCTGTAGGTTCTCCAAGCCAAACTGGTCGATGTTGAGTCTAGAAATTCTTTAGTTATATGTAGGGGAATTGTTTGTGGGATGGAACATAAGGCTCTTTTTACTCCTTTATCTTATGACATTCTGATCTGAGTCAGTCCATTCTTCTACCGGGGGATAAGGAATTAGGATCTATTCTCTCTATCAGGATCACGTGTTACTAATCAGTAGTACCTTATAAGTTTGATGGATACAAGCCTAGTTCAGTTCTACTACCACATTATGTTGTTAGAATGGATTCAGAACTTTGATATGATGATGTTGAGTGTGTATGAAATCCTTTGTCAAATGTCTCAAAATCTTTCTTGAGCATTTACAGCTGTTATGCTGCCGAAATTTCGCTAGAAATTCTAATGCCTTTGCATTATGATTGTGCTTTCAGATGGCCACTCGCGACCTCAATCAAGTGGTTCGCCTGACTCGATGCCTAGATGTACCCGGCCATACTGCCAAGTTGGTCAGGGTAATGACTGAGGCTGGATACCGCTGGTATCCTGAGTACACGGTCGAAGAGCAATTCCGAGATTTTAATCAAAGTCAGTATCTCTGCACTGTCAGGATATTTCCATCTTATCCTGGATCCACCGAGCCTCTTCACTGCTCTTATGGACTCGGGGTTACCATTGAGATGGCTGTGCAGGACGCCGCCTACTCTATGATGACCATTATGCGAGTCAGATCTGGTATATTTCGGGACTCTGATTTCCGGTATATGCCAGGATCACTTCCGGGAGCACAAGGGTATCTCCAGGCTAT
>NW_021173976.1:0-1501 GCF_002162155.2 Triticum dicoccoides
GTAAGCTCATTGAGAGGTGCAGCAATGGTGCTGAAATCTCTCACAAAACGCCTATAGAATCCAGCGAGGCCAAGAAAACTCCTCACTTGTGTGACCGTTTTGGGTTGCGGCCAACTCTCAATAGCTTCAATCTTGGCTTTATCAACTTCAATTCCCTGTGGAGTAACAACATAGCCAAGAAAAGATACTCGGTCGGTGCAAAAGGTGCACTTCCCAAGGTTACCAAACAAACGTGCATCACGTAGAGCAATAAAAACAGCACGTAAATGTTCCAAATGTTCTTCCAAAGATCTGCTATAAATCAATATGTCATCAAAGTAAACTACCACAAATCGTCCAATGAAAGCACGTAAAACTTCGTTCATTAATCTCATGAAAGTACTAGGTGCATTAGTTAACCCAAAAGGCATGACTAACCACTCGTATAATCCAAACTTAGTTTTGAATGCTGTTTTCCATTCATCTCCCAATTTCATACGAATTTGATGGTAGCCACTACGCAAATCAACTTTGGAGAATATTGTAGAGCCACTCAATTCATCAAGCATATCATCTAGCCTAGGAATAGGATGACGATAACGAATAGTAATATTATTAATGCCTCTACAATCAACACACATACGTGATGTACCATCCTTTTTCGGCACTAGAATAATAGGAACAGCACAAGGACTAAGGGATTCGCGTATATAACCTTTGTCGAGAAGCTCTTGTACTTGACGCATAATCTCCTTCGTCTCCTCTGGATTGGCACGGTATGGTGCACGGTTTGGCAGTGAAGCACCGGGAATTAAGTCAATCTGATGCTCAATCCCTCGAATAGGCGGTAATCCCGGTGGCACGTCTTGTGGAAAAACGTCAGCGAACTCCTGCAAAATGTTAGTGACAGCAGGAGGCAAAGGGGAAGGCACGTCCTCGAATGAAAATAATGCCTCTTTGCACACAAAAGCATAGCAAACAGATTTGTTGAAATCTAGCTCATCAATATCAGATTTGGTGGCAAATAAACATGCACTTTTCAATTTAATTTCAGAAGCAACACTAGATTGTTTATTATTAGGCTTCATTTGTTGCTCAAATTCTTTTGCCACAATCTGATTTTCACTCTTATTCTTCTCTTGTTGTGCTTTATTAGCTCTATTAATATCATCTTTCAAAATGGAATCAGGAGTCATAGGAAGCAAAGTAATATTTTTATCCTTATGAACAAGAGTATAGTGATTGTTTCTACCATGGTGTACAGAATTTTTATCAAATTGCCATGGTCTACCAAGTAATAAGGAACATGCTTGCATAGGTACCACATCACAATCAACATAATCAGCATATGTAGAGATACTAAAATGCACACGAACAGTACGTGTTACCTTAACCTTGCCGCTGTTGTTGAACCATTGGATGTAGTAAGGATGTGGATGTGGTCTTGTGGTGAGAGAAAGCTTCTCCACCATCTCCATGCTAGCCAAGTTGTTGCAGCTCCCTCCGTCTATTATGACGCGCA
>NW_021173977.1:0-947 GCF_002162155.2 Triticum dicoccoides
GTGGGTGTACTATGTACATACCTTCACCAGCAAAAAGGTAATACTCATCGTCAAAGAGGATGTCAGGGTTGACATTATCATTCATGAGACGACTAAGGTAAGCGTCCATGTCGTCTGCTCAGGTGCGAAACCAATAAATGAGGGTTCAGTCTCAAGGAAAGCAAGAGAGTAAGGATGGGAGTGTTACCTTCACTTCTGATCGTGTACTCCGGCGTGCTAGATGGGGTCGAGGCACCGTGTGCTTCCAGTATGGTAGGTTGTCTAGTTGAGCTCATTTCCGGTATGGAGATGGACCTGACGGTTGGTGTCATCACCCTACCTGCAAACCTTTCATTACACTGGTCGCGTAGAGCATTCCTCTCACCACGTGGTACCTCCGAACATGTTTTTTGCTTCCCAATTTTCACCTGACGAGTCTTCGCCGCCATACTTCCCTTGCAAGCTCGCTCTCTCGTCCCATGCCGAGCTCTGGACTCATGACTCTGCTCGTCCGCTCCATTATCCGCCTTTGTTACCGGATCACTGGTTTGCTGGTCGGCATTTTGTAGGTGCTCATTTATTTCGATGAGGTCGCCATCTACAGCACCATCACCAAAGGTTCTGCTTAGGTATGCACCTACAACATTATCGAACCATTATTTATATGTCATGAATGATTACATGATGAAAGATGATAGTTCATAGGATAACGGTGTTGCGGATGTATGTGGGGGCCACATTGACGGTAGGAGCATGATCTATTTGTTCACTGTCGGATTGTGGCGTGATGGCTGAAAGCGTGAGAGTAGGACAATGTGTGTGAGGGTTGGACAATGTGCTAGTTAGATCTGGACGTGGCATAGCGATCGATTCCGCACACGGGGTGTTTTTTTTGCAGCATACTTTGCCTTTCTTTTTGCACTTGATTCCCACCTTTCATCCTCAGTCATGGTTTTAGGGTGTTGCAC
>NW_021173978.1:0-1526 GCF_002162155.2 Triticum dicoccoides
AGCATCCCTACTGTTCGCGTAGGCACCGCCGCAGTCGAGAACATCATCATGGTTGCAGCTTGCCGCTTAGCCGTTTCCAGCATGCCAAGCAGCCGGTTCCAGCAAAACTCCATGGCCGGTAGCAGCTTGCCGGCGTGCTCGTCGTCGATCACGGCTGATGCCACAGCTCATGCTTATCGGTCACATCTCACAGTCGTAACATCCCGATCATAGGTTCCAGCAAAAAATGAGCGCCCGTTCCAGCAAAATCAAGCAACGGTTCTAGCAAAAAATCATCTTCGCCGTTGAGTCGCGATGCCGGTTGCCGCTTGCACTGCCACCGGCTGTAGCAATTTGAAACGCTGGTTGTAGCATGGCCTGACACGATTGTAGCAAAATTCCGACATCGGCTTGTGCAATGTAGCAAAAAATGCCACACCGGTTGTAGCAAATGGAGACACCGGCTGTAGCAAATTGTGATGCCGATTGAAGCAAAAAAGCAACGCGGTTGTAGCACAGGGTCGATGCCGGTGATGGTTTATAGCAAAATGAGGCATCGTTCGCCATCCCGGCCGGGTCGTATCTCTATCATGAATGGATGTAGCAAAAATCCTCGCCGGTTGTAGCAACAATTGACGATGATTGCAGCAAAAAAGTCATCTCCATCGTCATGGGTCATAGCTCCGTCATGGGCCGTGGATGGATGTAGCAAATTGCCGTCACCGTGGTAGCAAAAAGTGAACACGGTTGCATCAAATCATTGTTGTAGCAGTACCACTTATACTGGTTCCAGCAAAAGAAACTCGCCGCAACAAAATTGCAGCACCACCATGCCGCCGCCGTAGCACGTCCATCGCAGCACCACCCGTGTCGCCGGCCGCAGCTCTCAGCGTCACCACTCGCACTCGTTGAAGCTTTTTTTTGTCGGTTGAAGTTTTCTTTTTGGTGTCGGTTGAAGCTTTTTTCCATCGCCGACGCTTGCTGCACAGGGTTGCATGAACGATTGCCACCAGTCATCACCATTAAAATGGATGTAAAAAAAACTCGCTGGTTGTAGCAAAAGACAACGGTGGTTGCAACAAAAATTGCCGTTGCCGTTGTCTCGGGTTGCATCTCTGCCATGAATTTATGTAACAAATTTTCACGTCGGTTGTAGAAAAATTCAACGACGGTTGCAACAGAAACTCTTGTCCCCGTCGTCGCGTCGTAGCTCCACCGTGAGTCGACGGTGCAAAAACTGTCGCCGGTTCCAGCACACCGCGACGTTGGTTCCAGCATGCAATCACCACGGTCGCAACATGCAGCACCCTCGCCTGCCCTTGAGCTCGCAGAACCGTGATGGTGTGGGCATGGCCATGGTCACCACGGTTACAACATAGCGGACAAACGAATGCAGTCTGTGGTAGCAGCTCTTTCCCCAACCCACCTCGGAGCTTCAGTGAGCAGTTGGTGAAGATAAAGTATCGAAGACCACCTGTGTGTGCTCCTCATTTTTTTTTTCAAGAATCAGGTGGGCTCTTTGTGTGAAAGAAGATAAGAGAAAGGGC
>NW_021173979.1:0-7071 GCF_002162155.2 Triticum dicoccoides
CACTTTTCCAGATGGTCTATCTCTGGATATTTCCATGCCAAGTATTTTCTTTGCTGCACCCAAATCCTTCATCTCAAATTCATTACTCAATTGTTTCTTTAGTTCATCAATATCTGACATACTCTTTGCAGCAATAAGCATATCATCAACATAAAGGAGCAAATAAATAGTTGAACCATTGACAGTTTTCAAATAAACAAAACTATCATAATTAGACCTTTTGAAACCTTGAGAGAGCATAAAGGTGTCAAATCTCTTGTACCACTGTCTCGGGGATTGCTTCAATCCATAAAGAGATTTCTTTAACTTACAAACAAGTTTTTCTTTTCCAGGAATAATAAAACCTTCAGGTTGTTCCATATAAATATCCTCTTCTAATTCTCCATGTAAGAATGCAGTTTTAACATCCAATTGTTCAAGCTCAAGATCATGCATGGCAACAATACTAAGTAAAGTGCGAATAGAGCTATGCTTCACAACAGGAGAAAAGACTTCGTTATAGTCAATACCTGGAATCTGGCTATAACCTTTAGCAACTAACCTTGCTTTATATCTTGTCTCATGATTAGGAGAAACACCTTCTTTCCTCTTGAAAACCCACTTGCAACGAATAGGTTTCTTCTCTCTAGGTAATTTTACTAAATCCCAAGTGCCATTCTTTTCAAGTGATTCCATCTCATCATGCATAGCAGTCATCCACTTATTACTATCACCAGAAATAATAGCCTCGGAATATGAAGAAGGCTCAGCATTACCTTCAATATCCTCTGCAACAGATAAAGCAAAAGAAACAATATTGCACTCTTCAATTAACCTGCCAGGATTATTAATACCCCGTCTAACTCTGTCACGTGCAAGATTCCAACTGGGTGGAACAATAGGCTGATTTGGAGTGGGAGTGACATGTTCATCATCAACGACGGGTTCATCATATGCATAACAATTTCATTACCAGATGTATCACCTGTTTCAATAACATGCTCCACCTGAACAGTAGGCTGCTGAATAGTAGGCTGTTGTTCACTCTCAACGGGAACATTAGTAGATGAAACATCATGTAACATAGCAGATTCATTAAAGATAACATTTCTGCTAATAACAACCTTCTGGGTTTCAGGATTCCACAATTTAAAACCTTTAACACCAGACTTTAACCAAGAAAGATGCACTTAACAGCCCTAGGCTCCAACTTTCCATTATCAACATGAGCATAAGCAGTGCAACCAAAAACTCTCAATTGTGAATAATCAGCAGGTGAACCAGACCATACCTCAATTGGAGTTTTCTTATTAAGAGCAATAGATGGTGAACGATTAATGAGATAACAAGCAGTGGAAGCGGCCTCAGCCCAAAAACGCCTATGCAAACCTGCATTGGACAACATGCAACGGGCTCTGGAAATAATGGTCCTGTTCATACGCTCAGCAACACCGTTTTGTTGAGGAGTATAAGGAACGGTGTAATGTCTGGCAATGCCTTCAGACTTGCAATAATTCTTAAATTGCTTAGAACAGAATTCCATACCATTATCAGTGCGAAGTATCTTTACCTTCTTTTCAGTTTGTCTCTCAATCATAATCTTCCACTCCTTAAATGCTGAGAATGCTTCATATTTATGCTTTAAGAAATAAGGCCAAACTTTTCTCGAATAATCATCAATAATAGTCAGCATGTAACTTGCACCACCTAGTGACTTCTTGCGAGATGGTCCCCATAAATCAGAATGCACATAATCAAGAATACCTTCAGTTGTATGGTTTGAAGTATTGAAATTCACCCTCTTGTGCTTGCCGAAGATACAGTGCTCACAAAATTTCAATTTACCAGGTTCATATCCATCAAGAAGACCTCTCTTGTTTAACTCTGCTAAACCAAGTTCACTCATATGTCCAAGACGCATATGCCAAAGGTTAGCAGCATCACAATCAGAATTCTTTGAAACAACTGGAGTAGCGTTACCTGAAACAGTAGAACCTCGAAGGTAATAAAGACCATTGGTCGAACTTAAGTCACCTTTCATCACAACAAGGGAACCTTTGGTGACCTTCAAAACACTATCTCCACCTGAATATTTGTACCCTTTTGCATCAAGGGCACTCATAGAAATAAGATTTCTCTTCATCTTCGGAATATACCGAACATCTGTCAAAGTTCTGATTATGCCATCGAACATCTTGATTCGAATAGAACCTATGCCTTCAATCTTGCATGGTGAATTATCAAAATCCAAAACGGAACCAGCAGAAGTAGTGGAATCAAAAGTATTAAACCAATCTCTATATGGACACATATGAAAAGTGCATGCAGTGTCAAGTATCCACTCATTATTGGTCTCAACATATCCAGCAATAACGACAAGAGCATCATCGGAACTATCATCACGAGCAACATTAGCAGAATGTTCACCTTATTTGTTACCTTTCCTCTTTTCCTTATTCTGCAACTTGAAACACTCTGAGATGTCATGCCCGTCTCTCTTGCAATATCTGCAGTACTTCTTGTCTCTGGATTGCGACCGGCCCCTGTGGCCGTTCTTACTTTTGCCTCTGTTTCCATTATTGGAGTTCTTCTCCTTTGTCCTGCAACGAACAGATAATCCCTCTGCTTGGGATGAACTTGAACCATCATGAGGCACCATTAGTTTCATCTTCTCCTTAGAGTTCAAAGCTTCATAAACTTCATTAAGTGTGAGAGTATCACGACTGTATAATATGGTGTCTCGAAAATTGGTATAAGAACTCGGCAGTGAACAAAGTAACATTAAAGCAGTATCTTCCTCTTCATACTTAACCTCCATTGCAGCTAGATCAGATATGATCTCTTTAAATTCTGAAATATGATTCAAAACATTACCTTCCTCGGGTAACCTGTGCAGGAATAATTTTTGCTTCAGATGCATCTTGCTGGTGAGATCCTTAGTCATGCAAATCCCTTCCAGCTTTAACCATAGAGCGGCGGCAGTTTTCTCGCTCAAAACTTCCTGCAAAATATTATTATGCAAATAAAGTTGAATTTTTGACAAAGCCTTACGATCAATTCTTTTCTCCTCATCAGTCCAGTCCTGAATTCTGTTCTTTCCAAAACTATCCAGTGCTTCATCATAGTCGGACTGTGCCAACAACGCCCGCATCTTGACTTGCCATAGGGTAAACCTTGTATCACGGTCCAGCAGCGAAAGATCGTACTTCATGGATGCCATGAACCGATAAAACTGTGTACACAAAGTAGTACAAGCGGATAGAAAAATTCTTGATAGAATTTAATATGCAGATCAAACGGAATTAGAAATAGTAGCACCTGGTGGCTCACGGGTAGACGCGTAGCAATTTGCAAACCCAAAAAACTGATTTGACTTCACGTCAGGAAGTGGAGTAGTACTACTAGGAATCGATCTGATGATTTGACGTGAATAGGATTAGTACTGGTACTGTGCGTCGGGACTTGGTGTTGTGGATGGGAAGACGTGGTCTCGGTGACACGCGGCTGTAGCAACGTCAGCTTGTAGTGGAATCAATTTCCGGTCAGGAGCGGCAGCTGGAACTTGGCGACTTGCGGCGGCAGCAGCGGAAATCGATCCGGCTTCGGATCGCCTGGTCACGCGCGGGCGACGGCTCGCACGCAACCCTAATCTCTCGTCTCAAAAATCTGTAACTTGGCTCTGTATATCACTTGTTAGATAATAACGATAAATAAATGAGATAGAGAGACACGGATTTTTACGTGAAAATCCTTGCGGGAGAAAACCATGGACGCACGAAGGCGCAATCACTATGATGGAGGAGTATTACAAGCACGAGACGTCAGACCGTCTAAGGTGCGACTACATGGGGTATATAAGAGGGCAATACATGAAAGTCTTTGGAGGACAAGTAAACGAGTTGTATTCGTACGCGTCGACGTCAACGCAAAGGCCCACACCGTTTGTACTACGTCTAGTCCAACACGGTACTAGAATTTAGATCATAATTTAACAATTTTCGCCGTGAAAAACCTTGTCTCGGCCGTGGAGAAGGTAGGAGATCCGCAGGCCTCCCTATCCAAGGTAACGCACATTTTGCCCCTCCCTATCTCATCCATTGGTTGAGATTTCAGAACGCAAATGTAAGCTACTGACCTTTGCCTAATTGTTTCTCAGATGTAGCTTCACGGTGCTCAGTGGGCATTGGAGATGTAGCTCCTCTTTACATTCGTCTTAGCGAGAATACATTAGGCGCCTTTTACTATTTTGCTGCAGTTCCTTCTGCGTGCAGCAGTGCCCATTCGGCGAGCGTGTCCAGTGGGCCTATTATTTAGGCTGTAGTAACGTGGAAGTGTCCAAGGGTCGTCATTTGTGGCTTTCTATTTCTCATGACCCTATTTTTGTATCCTATGAATGTTACTATTGAGCAATAATTTTGATTTACCCCTAAAAGAAGTTGTCTCTGTATATCTTGGATTTTGTAATCTTCCGTGTTCGGGCAAGAAAATATCTTGTTGTTCTTCTGTTTTTTGCTGCTCAATTTCCGTCCGGTGAAGGACCTCTAGTGAGCTTTTCCAGATGGTGATCTACTTAACTGCACGCTTAAGAAAGGAAGTTCTTTCACTTGGCAAAGTTTGTGGAGTGGGATTCAGGCATTCAAAAAGGGCCACATTTGGAGAGTTGGAGATGGTACGCAAATAAATATTTGGGATGATCCTTGGGTCCCTAGCAGCCCAAGCAGAATGGTGATGACCCGAAGAGGTAATATTGTTCTCACGAAAGTTTCTGAATTTATTGATATGGAGAACAGATGCTGGGATGAAGAACTAATCCGACAGGTATTCTAGCCTGTTGATGCCAATAGGATATTGAATATTCCTCTCGCTACAGGTATGATGGACGATTTTGTGTCATGGCACTATAACAAAACAGGGATTTTCTCAGTTAAGACGGCATACCATATGGAGTGGGATCACCAACATGGACGAAAGTTGAGACAAACAAATACCACATTGTCTTCAAGTACTAGTCCAGTTTGGCGCACTCTTTGGAAGCTTCAAATACCAGAAAAGATCAAGGTGCATGTTTGGAGAGCTTTGTATGGTGCAATCCCTTGCCGGGGAGTACTGGCCAATCGACATATGATAACAATCTCCGACTGCCCGATATGTGCCACGGACTGCGAGAGTATTTGTCATTCTTTCTTTCGATGCAACAGAGTGCAAGAGATTTGGGCAAAGCTAGGCTTGCTACACACCATAAATGAGCTGTCTGAATCTGAGTTGGAGGGATCTTCGGTCCTTGCTGACCTGATGCTAATGCCAAACGCTGCTGTCCCATCGCTCCTGGGCGTGCCCATGAAGGAGTTGGTTGCTGTGGCGGTTTGGTATATATGGTGGGAACGACGGAGATTCACCCATGGTGAGCCCATTCAGGAACCTGGAAGATCGGCCCAAGCCATTGTGACTCTAACCAAAAACTTCTTGAGGGCAAGGAAGCATGGCGCGGGCAGGATACAGAGACATGGATGGACGAGACCTTCAGAGGGATTTGTTAGTCTCAATATTGACGCCTCTTTTGATGCTGATAGTGGCACCGGCGGGACAGGGGCCATCATACGGGACTCAACAGGCTCCTTCGTAGCGGCATCCATGAGCAGTATCCCGTTTGTCCAAGATGCAGCGACGGCCGAGGCTCGGGGCCTTAAGGATGGGCTGGTGCTTGCAAACACCATCGGCTGCAACAAAGTCGAGATCAGGGCGGACTGTATGGAGGTTATCCAGATAATGCAAGGAGGCGGTAACTCCTTAGGACCGGCTGCAGCAATCTATGAGGAATGTACTTTCTTGTGCCGTAATTTTATTTCTGTTAGTTTCAGTCATTGCCCTAGGGAAGCCAATATGGCGGTTGATCTTTTGGCTACTAAGTCGGAGCCCTCGCGAACTATTGTATGGCACCAACAATGTAGCTCTTTTTCCACATGAAATATAAACCGCCATGATGGCTTTTCCCTCAAAAAACAGATTAAATATAGCATAACTGCACAAATGTAAAAAAAGAACAGATGGGAAGGACATAAAAATGCGATTGAGATAGAAAACAGAGGGATACATTAGCTAATAATGCCACGTTTGCCAGAAAATAATGCTACGATGACAGAGTCGGCTTATTATTTACATATATCTTATTTTGGATCTTAGGAATCAATTCATTACATTAAAAAATAAAAGAGAGATGTCCAATTAATTCATGGAAAAGCGGGCAGAAGTTATAATAACACACTCACAAGATGTGACATCCGGACTCCACCCGCCCTGCCTCCCCTTCGGCAAGCTCCTGTCAAAGCCTCACCGTGGCGTCCGTGTCTCCGTCTCGGGGTCTGTCTAATCCAATTGGGGTCGAAGCAAAAATGGGTCCCCCACCTACACCTGTCAAGCCTCGAACTCGCTTCCGCTTAGGACTCTACGGCGAGACGCATTGCACCAGCTTTGGCTTGGTCTTACTAGTGTCCCCGTGGCTCGCTGTCGCTTGCCGCGGTGCCCCCATCTCGTCCTTGAGGCTTCGCTCCTCTCCCATCTAAGATCGACTCACACAATTTGTAATTTTAGTCAACTGAGAATTAGCAAAAGCAAAATTCGTTCGGTTATAGAAAATATGAATGAACAAACCTTTTAGCGTGAAACAAATAATTTGTTTCAACTCTGTACCGACGAGCAAACAGAAGTCACATGTATTCAACACACACTTCGATCAGGTGGTGATCGATACTTCTCATGAGGCGGTTGAGGCAGACGCTCCATGCATGAGTTGATCGATCACACCAAAGTTGAGTAGCACCGGTGACTCGTGCATGATCAGTCTGCACAAGGTGTATGCATGGGGTTTTGAATTATGTATGTCTGCTTAAGCATCAATTATACATGACACTTGAAAATCTTCCAAAAGGGCATGAATCGTAAACGGTGTGCATATCACTAGTTGCATTTTATGTTAGACATATCATCATTGTTGTGAAAATTTCACTAAGCGGATATTAAATCACGTCAAAAGCAACAATGAACGGAACCCCCAAAAGAAACATGAAATCAAAAAAGAAAGGTGAGGGGGGGGGG
>NW_021173980.1:0-708 GCF_002162155.2 Triticum dicoccoides
CACGGTCGGGCGTCTGAGCGACACCACATAAAGGGCTTTAAAAGAAATGCCGCAGTCGGGCGTCTGAGCGACACCACATAAAGGGCTTTAAAAGAAATGCCACAGTTGGGCGTCTGAGCGACACCACATAAAGGACTTTAAAAGAAACAATCATAGTGAATATCCCAGAGGTAGAACCATCCCAGAGATACTCGGTAATAACAATAATATCACGGGTTAGTCAACAATAATAATAATCATAGATATCACAAGTCACGAGTAGTAATTCCATTTTCTGGTTAACAGTTTCACCTCCGAAGACCGACACTAAGACCGGCACCTGACCCATCCCAGACTGAAATCCTTAACCATGGACACGGCTATTCGAATAGGTTTATTCTCTGCAGAGGGTGTACTCTTTACCCACGAGTAACGGATTTCTTTAGTCCATCGGGACTAATTCCATCTACGGTCTTTTTGTTGAAAACACACCTAACTTGCACACACCAGCTTATCACACACGTGTCTGGAATCACCCACGACACCTGTTAAGCAAACTCTAAGTGGGGAGGCTACAACCTCGCGTAGCATGGGATCAAACTTATATCGCGCGCTCTAAGGGGTGGCCTCCCCTCTCGGTCCCAACCGGAAACACCCATGCCCCCGGACCAGGTGGCCTTCCTACCAGCTACAACCGGTATCATCCACCCTGGCCTCTCTGTACGGTGT
>NW_021173981.1:0-925 GCF_002162155.2 Triticum dicoccoides
CGTCAATCGTGGAAATCACTCTGAGACCCCAAAACAGTGAGTAATAGTCCACGAAACAGGATCGAATCGGCCAAAACTGTGAGTTGATGACCAACACGTAAGCACATCTGGGGGTTCATCAATCGTGGAAATCACTCCGGGACCCCAAAACAGTGAGTAATTGTCCACGAAACGGGCCCGAATCGGCCAAAACTGTGAGTGTTGATGACCGACACGTAAGCGCACCTTGGGGTTCGTCACTCATGGAAATCACTCCGGGACCCCAAAACAGTGAGTAATAGTGCATGAAACGGGCCAGAATCGGCCAAAACTGCGAGGGTTGATGACCGACACGTAAGCGCACCTTGGGGTTCGTCAATCGTGGAAATCACTCCGGGGCCCAAAAACTGTCAATAATAGTCCACGAAACGGGCCAGAATTGGCCAAAACTGGGAGTGTTGATGACCAACATGTAACCGCACCCCGGGGTTCGTCAATCGTGGAAATCACTCTGAGACCCCAGAACAGTGAGTAATAGTCCACGAAACATGATTGAATCAGCCAAAACTGTGAGTTGATGACCAACACGTAAGCACATCTGGGGGTTCGTCAATCGTGGAAATCACTCCGGGACCCCGAATCAGTGAGTAATTGTCCACGAAACGGGCCAGAATCGGCCAAAACTGCGAGTGTTGATGACCGACACGTAAGCGCACCTTAGGTTTCTTCAATCATGGAAATCACACCGGGACCCAAAAACCGTGTGTAATAGTCCACGAAACGTGCCAGAATCGGCCAAAACTGTGAGTGTTGATGACCGACACGTAAGCGTACCTTGGGGTTCGTCAATCGTGGAAATCACTCCGGGGCCCAAAAACTGTCAATAATAGTCCACGAAACGGGCCAGAATTGGCCAAAACTGGGAGTGTTGATGACCAACACGTAA
>NW_021173982.1:0-1048 GCF_002162155.2 Triticum dicoccoides
ACGCATTGGGTATGACTCCTAGGTCGGTGATGAACTCCTTCACCCATATTGCTTCATGTGCTGCCTCCGAGGCTGCCATGTACTCCGCTTCACATGTAGATCCCGCCACGACGCTTTGCTTGCAACTGCACCAGCTTACTGCCCCACCATTCAAAATATACACGTATCCGGTTTGTGACTTAGAGTCATCCAGATCTGTGTCGAAGCTAGCGTCGACGTAACCCTTTACGACGAGCTCTTCGTCACCTCCATAAACGAGAAACATTTCCTTAGTCCTTTTCAGGTACTTCAGGATATTTTTGACCGCTGTCCAGTGTTCCTTGCCGGGATTACTTTGGTACCTTCCTACCAAACTGACGGCAAGGTTTACATCAGGTCTGGTACACAGCATGGCATACATAATAGAACTTATGGCTGAGGCATAGGGGATGACGCTCATCTCTTCTATATCTTCTGCCGTGGTCGGACATTGAGCTGAGCTCAATTTCATACCTTGTAACACAGGCAAGAACCCCTTCTTGGATTGATCCATATTGAACTTCTTCAATATCTTATCAAGGTATGTGCTTTGTGAAAGACCTATGAGGCGTCTCGATCTATCTCTATAGATTTTGACGCCTAATATATAAGCAGCTTCTCCAAGGTCCTTCATTGAAAAACTTTTATTCAAGTAGGCCTTGATGCTGTCCAAGAGTTCTATATCATTTCCCATCAAAAGTATGTCATCTACATATAATATGAGAAATGCTACAGAGCTCCCACTCACTTTCTTGTAAACGCAGGCTTCTCCATAAGTCTGTGTAAACCCAAACGCTTTGATCATCTCATCAAAGCGAATGTTCCAACTCCGAGATGCTTGCACCAGCCCATAAATCGAGCGTTGGAGCTTGCACACTTTGTCAGCATTCTTAGGATCGACAAAACCTTCCGGCTGCATCATATACAATTCTTCCTTAAGGAAACCATTAAGGAATGCCGTTTTGACGTCCATTTGCCATATTTCATAATCATAGAATGCGGCAATTGCTAACATGATTCGGACGGACTT
>NW_021173983.1:0-1103 GCF_002162155.2 Triticum dicoccoides
AGCAATTACTATCAACATGAAGTAGGTAGAGTGAATCTCGGGTTCAGAACCCAGGAGTAGAATACCTACTACTAAGTAGCATCACGGGATGCTTCCGAGAATAAAGGCCAGAATCTTCACACTAGGACACAAATCATGGCTAGACCACTAGATGATCCCCTAAGCACTTAGGGTCATAATAATAATTCCAACATATATGTCGAGGCAATAATTACCTCAACACACCGATTAGTGTGGTTAATCTGGCCCATGGGAACATCGGAAACAGAAGGAAGGGATTTGCAAATGCATCGGACTATTTAGAAACCTGGGATGACTCGGACAGCATAACGGCTATAATTGCTCAAAAAGATTTGAGACAATCACAAAAATGGTGGCATAACCACTCAGAAGCACAATATCAAGGTTCCGAGATCAACAATTAACATATGGAAGTAGTAGGAACTGAACTGAGACTTAAATCCAACAATCTTATAAGTCTACTGATTAGTAACACGTGATCCTAATAGAAAGAAGAGATAGCCTAGTTCTTAATCCCCGTAGAAGAGAAGATGATGACTCAGATCAGAAGGCCATGAGGTATAAGGAGTAAAAAGAGCCTTACGTTCCATCCCACAATCAATTCCCTTATATAACTAAAGAATTTCTAGACTCAACTTCGACCAGTTTGGCTTGGTAATCCTGCAGGCAGTCAAGCTCTGATACCAACGCTGTCAGGACCCCGACTCGATGTCACATCGATCTAGCCGGTAACACCTCATATCACTTTGCGGCCTCACGCACGGTATCCCCACGGGTGTCGCCTTACCTTTGCCCGGGACCGTTTGCGCATTTTGGCTCACGTATATGATAGTGTCGCTAGCATCCATATGATAAAGAGCCCGGGCTGACATGACTAGTCGTAAACCCAAAGTGGCACAGACTTACAGGGACAGGCATCCATGACCCAGCTTCGAACGTGTCGGTCATCAGCAAGTGGGTTCGGGCTGTAGCACTGGGCTAGCAGGACTCCGGTACTCAAAGCGTGACATTTCCCCGAAGGGACAGACACAGGAACGAAGAAGGACACATGCCGGCCAGCCTAAGTGTTCCAGAGCAGTAGC
>NW_021173984.1:0-657 GCF_002162155.2 Triticum dicoccoides
TTCATGGAGTATTACTCATTGTTTTCGGGTCGCGGAGTGATTTCCATGATTAACGAACCCTGGGTGCGTTTACGTGTCGGTCATCAACACAGGCAGTTTTGGCCGATTCTGGCCTGTTTCATGGACTACTACTCACAGTTTTGCGGTCCCGGAGTGATTTTCATGATTAACGAACCCTGGGGTGAGTTTACGTGTCGGTCATCAACATGGCAGTTTTCGCCAATTCTTGCCCGTTTCCTGGACTATTACTCACTGTTTTGTGGTCCCGGAGTGATTTCCACGATTAACGAACCCTGGGGTGCGTTTACGTGTCGGTCATCAACACTCGCAGTTTTGGCTGATTCTGGCCCGTTTCTTGGATTATTACTCACTGTTTTGAGGTCCTGAAGCAATTTCCATAGTTATTGAACCCCAAGGTGCACTTATATGTTGGTCATCAACATTGGCAGTTTTGGCCAATTATGGCCCATTTCATGGACTATTACTCACTGTTTTGGGGTCGCGGAGTGATTTCCATGATTAACGAACCTTGGGTCCGTTTACGTGTCGGTCATCAACACAGGCAGTTTTGGCCGATTCTGGCCCGTTTCATGGACTACTACTCACTGTTTTGCGGTCCCGGAGTGATTTCCATGATTAACGAACCCTGGGGTGCGT
>NW_021173985.1:0-1761 GCF_002162155.2 Triticum dicoccoides
AAAGTCAAATTATCAACGTAGTCCTCTAAAATAGGTGGTGTGATCAAAGTAGTGGGTAGCTCATCAGATGGTGCATTCAAATTGACAAGGCATTCATCATTCTCATGTAGAGATGGAAGATCAGTACCTTTGTCATTACCTCTTATGATCAACTCAGATGATGTAGCCACTCTCGGGGGCGATGTGTCACATGGTGGAGGTGATGTAGTCCTGACAACAACAGATGAGGTTGTCATAGTATGCCTAGTAGTTGAAGGAACAATCATATCAACTCTTGGAATGTGCACTGTGCGCTTGTTCTCCTCGTGGCCAACACGTCGTTTTATTTCCTGTTCAGCTTTGCAAGCAAGATGAAACAAATGGTCCATAGGATAACACTCTTCATGAATTAGTATCTCTTGAATATCACGGTTTAATCCTCCCCAAAATCTATCCATAAAATCATCTTCACTTTCTTCTAAAGAGGAATGCAACAAGGTAGTTTGTAAATCATCATAATATTTTGTTATAGTTTCACTACCTTGTTTTAAGTGTTGCAACTTCTTAATCATGTCACGAGTATAATAAGCAGGGACGAAAGTATGTCGCATGGCAAGTTTCAAATCATCCCGAGTAGTAGGTATATAATCAGGGTGTAACCGACAATATTCACTCCACCAAACCAAAGCATAACCAGTGAAAGAACCAACCGCAACCTTAACCTTTTTATGTTCATCGAAATTATGGGAAGCAAATATATTTTTTATGTCGAACTCCCATTCAATATATAAAGCAGGTTTAAAACGGCCATTAAATGGTGGTATAGATACATTAACCTGATCATGTGCATTTGGATGTTTGTGCACCTCTCGTGACGGTTGTGGTATTTGCAAAGGTGGTGGCACGTCTCCCGCGATCGACGAAGCCCATGAATTGACTCTGGATCCTGTCATGATTAGTAGAACAAGAAACAAAACCCAAAAAAGATTAGAGGCAAAGGTGTCCCGTCTTTCGATGAGATGGTGGATTTCGCTTTGGTGGAAGTCGACTTTGACGATCCGACTACGAGCGTGCGAGGACGTCGCGCCTTAGCAATCGCTAAACCAACTCCGAGAGGTTATTGACCACGCCGGAGCACGATCAACCTGACCACGAGGGTCTGTTTCCTGCGAGCAAACGAAGAACAATCAAGAAACTAAGATTGCAATCTGGATATTGCGAATATAAGATGAAAGCTTTATTGATCAAGGTGGGGTTCTGTGACGCCTTTGTCTGGTCGTTGAACACAAACGAAGTACGCGAAGTTGCAGCTATGGCGAACTTTTAATCTAAACAAAACCCAAAAACAATGTTCCTATAACTACTAGGATGTGGTGGTAAAACGCTCACAGTAAAGCAAATATCAATGTCTTACACGTTCTTACCATGCAGCAGGCGGTGATCGGCAACCAGCGGTGTCAAGTAACTCCGAATATTGAGTAAAGCGATTGCCAGGGGAGCGTACGTATACACGGTGTAGAAATATGTGGAGCTGGGTTGGCTATATATGGTAGCAAAAGATTAGCAATAATCAATTCAAAGATGCAATGTTGAATAAATGCTCAACGACGGTACTGTGCTGGTCCTAGGCTAGACCGAACTAGAGACGCGAGCCTAGAACACTAATGAGGTCACGTCGTAGCACAACCAGCATCAATGAAGGATACAAAGTAGCTCTGGACAGCAAGATATAAGTGAAGATCACAACGGCAGTAAAGATAATGATGTGAAACAATAGCCAAG
>NW_021173986.1:0-1668 GCF_002162155.2 Triticum dicoccoides
TCGGGAATAGTCTTGTTCATCCCTTGCATATTATAGTTCATCACGAAGCTCTTGTAGCTTGGTGGCAGTGATTGGAGAATTCTGTCAATGACGCAATCATCCGGAAGATTAACTCCCAATTGAATCAAGTGATTATTATACCCAGACATTTTGAGTATATGCTCACTGACAGAACTGTTCTCCTCCATCTTGCAGCTATAGAACTTATTGGAGACTTCATATCTCTCAATTCGGGCATTTGCTTGAAATATTAACTTCAACTCCTGGAACATCTCATATGCTCCATGACGTTCAAAACGTCGTTGAAGTCCCGATTCTAAGCCGTAAAGCATGGCACACTGAACTATCGAGTAGTCATCAGCTTTGCTCTGCCAGACGTTCATAACATCTGGTGTTGCTCCAGCAGTAGGCCTGGCACCCAGCGGTGCTTCCAGGACGTAAATCTTCTGAGCAGCAATGAGGATAATCCTCAAGTTACGGACCCAGTCCGTGTAATTGCTACCATCATCTTTCAACTTTGCTTTCTCAAGGAACGCATTAAAATTCAACGGAACAACAGCACGAGCCATCTATCTACAATCAACATAAACAAGCAAGATACTATCAGGTACTAAGTTCATGATAAATTTAAGTTCAATTAATCATATTACTTAAGAACTCCCACTTAGATAGACATCCCTCTAATCTTCTAAGTGATTACGTGATCCAAATCAACTAAACCATAACCAATCATCACGTGAGATGGAGTAGCTTTCAATGGTGAACATCGTTTATGTTGATCATATCTACTATATGATTCACGCTCGACCTTTCGGTCTCCGTGTTCCGAGGCCATATCTGCATATGCTAGGCTCGTCAAGTTTAACCTGAGTATTCTGCGTGTGCAAAACTGGCTTGCACCCGTTGCAGATGGACGTAGAGCTTATCACACCCGATCATCACGTGGTGTCTGGGCACGACGAACTTTGGCAACGGTGCATACTCAGGGAGAACACTTCTTGATAATTTAGTGAGAGATCATCTTATAATGCTACCGTCAATCAAAGCAAGATAAGATGCATAAAAATATAAACATCACATGCAATCAAAAGTGATATGATATGGCCATCATCATCTTGTGCTTGTGATCTCCATCTACGAAGCATCGTCATGATCACCATCGTCACCGGCGCGACACCTTGATCTCCATCGTAGCATCGTTGTCGTCTCGCCAATCTTATGCTTCCACGACTATCACTACCCTTTAGTAATAAAGTAAAGCATTACATCGCGATTGCATTGCATACAATAAAGCGACAACCATATGGCTCCTGCCAGTTGCCGATAACTCGGTTACAAAACATGATCATCTCATACAATAAAATTCAGCATCATGCCTTGACCATATCACATCACAACATGCCCTGCAAAAACAAGTTAGACGTCCTCTACTTTGTTGTTGCATGTTTTACGTGGCTGCTACGGGCTTAAGTAAGAACCAATCTCACCTACGCATCAAAACCACAACGATAGTTTGTCAAATAGACTCCGTTTTAACCTTCTCAAGGACCGGGCGTAGCCATACTCGGTTCAACTAAAGTTGGAGAGACAGTCGCCCGCAAGCCATCTATGTGCAAAGCACGTCGAGGGAACCGGTCTCGCGTAAGCGTACGCGTAAGGTTGGTCTGG
>NW_021173987.1:0-862 GCF_002162155.2 Triticum dicoccoides
CCGCTGCTTCAAGGACCCAATCCGAGCAGTGGATCATGAAGTGCTTGAATTGCAACAGGACCTCTCCTATAAAGAGCATCCGGTCCGCATTCTCGACCAAGCTGAACGCCGCACCCGCCAGAAGGCGATCAAGTTCCTCAAAGTCCAGTGGTCGCACCATTCTGAAGATGAAGCCACTTGGGAACGTGAGGATCGCCTGCGTGATGAATACCCCGCACTGTTTCCTTCTACCTCCTAAATCTCGGGACGAGATTTCTTGTAGTGGAGGAGATTTGTAACGCCCGGATAATTAGGCTACAGTAAAACTCTTTTAATGATGCCATGTCATCCGTGTTACTGTTGCTAATCAAGTGGTAGTTCAAAATCATTGCAAATTCAAAATATGAATTAGTGACAAACACCCTAAGTTTTCAAAAGGCAAAGCGAAAATGTTCGGGGGTTGCCAAATATTGCGCTGGTAATTATGGTGAAGCAAACACCATTTTATAAAATGCCTAAATGCCCTAAAACTAAATAAAACAGAAAGGGAAAAAAAGGAAAAACCAAAAAAAAGGGGGGGGGAAGCCCCCTGGACCAGCCAGCCCAACCCACCCGCACGGCCATCGCCAATCCCCCTGGCCCGCAGCCAGACTGGCCGGCCCAGCCGGCCCAGCCCCCGCACCGCGTCCCCTTCCCCTGTTCCCCCGACCCGGGTCGGAAAAGGGTGCGTCCCAACCGAACCCCCCTCGCCGGCGATGAGACGAGGGGATAAGGACGCCGACGCCGCGCCCCCTCGGTCTCCCCTCCCACTCGCCCCCACGCTCGCCCTCGGCCCCCGCGCCTCTCCCTCTCCCCTCCAGATCCATCTCCCCCTCCTTCCCCA
>NW_021173988.1:0-4877 GCF_002162155.2 Triticum dicoccoides
GACAAAGGACACGCAGGGCTCACTGCGGTTGTCACTGTAGCACTTGGCATGGATGCACTCACGAAGCATGGGCCGGGTGATACGGCGCCGTGCGAACTATAGCCATGCTTCGGGACAAGCTAGTCGGGTCGAATCGTATGTCGTGGAGCAGAAAATGCAAGCTTTTGTCCTCGTTTATTTTCAGAAAATGGAATAAGAAACACCGTCTTTATGGGAATTCATCCGAACCGTTCAAAGAAGCACTAATCCATTCACCTGGTCACCATCCAACGGCTCAGGCATTCGGACCACTTTTCGCTATTTCTGCTAAACACACCCTTCTGATCCCCACCATGACTCCACCACCGACCTCCTGCGTGGTGCGTCCACGCGGCCACGACCGTCTACCCCGCAGGGGCAGACGCCCGACACGTCCTTCCCTATCCCGGCGCTGCTGAACCGTCTCACGAGGGAGCTCCAGCGAGACCAGTATCCGCCTCCGCCCGGGCGATGAGTTCGACGCTCGCCGACCTCGGCGTAACCCTGGCATGGCATGGCTCTGAGCACCCGGCGACCTCGGCGTATCCCAGGCGCGGCGCGGCCTGAACCCGGCGACGGTCCGTTCCTCTCTTTTGGAACTATTCGTATTACATCCCCTTCTAATGAATGTAGTACGGCATGCTAGCTACCTTCTCTAAATGGTATTGGTCTTTTGTTCTTATTGAGCTTATTAAGTAGTGGTCTTTTGTTCGAAGTGGGTCTGATGTATTGCTGTTTTTCATGTAGTGTTTCAATATGTTACACTACTTGAATATGTTCATTCTTGAAACTAATCTGGCTGTATATTTGGTCTGCACTATAGTTGATTTAAATTATAGTTATTCAACCATATTGGCTAATGCATGACCCCCTTGTCAAGTTTGTCATGCACGTCTTGTCGAAAGAGTTTTCCACAATGGCATGCTTGCATTCTGATAAAAAGACGACTGTAGTTTAATCATATGTGCATCACCCGTTCATACCTGCACAGCAGTGTGTGATTAATGCGATGAAGATGAGTGAATGATTGTGATGGGCCAACATCATGCAATGCGAATGAATGAAGGTTGCTCGAGGCTTTTCCTAGAAGCCAGAAACAACCTCCATTGGATTATTGAATTAACAAAATGTGAGAATTAGTACTAGCTAGGTTGTTTCTAATGAGGAAACAGTATGACCATGTTAGATGACACTGACCAAGTTACTCTGTGATGCCTTCTCTCTCATGCCGTTGTTCTGTTAACTGAAATGTATTCTACATGGTGACACTAACTAATGAATTAAAGTGATGGGTTTAGGGGATGTAGCAAACCAGAAGCAACCAACATTGGATTATAAAAAATTAGTGCAGATCGAATTATTTTGATCTCCGATATAGAGCTTAATTTACAATTCTTAAAGATCAGTTTATATATTGTACAGGTCTGCAGCTAGTAATAAACTCGTAATCTACATTCCGCTACTTTATTATTTGTGCATACTGAATTGATGGGTCTCTCTTTCACAAGCATATCAATACAGAGACCTATTTGCTTCCTGTTGCGGAATAGGTTTTACCTATTTATATAACCGTCCTTCAACTATATGCTGCCTTGTTTGCTGACTGGTGTTACTCTTGAATCCTTCCACTATCATGTCGCTAGTTGCCAGACCAATTAACTGTTGGGCTTAAGTTCTCCAAAGAGATAAAAGGGTAATTTGCATAGCATCAGAGTGGTCTATTGGATAAAACCTAAAAGAAATAAAATACGGTTATTGGCTTTACAAAATAAGAATTGATTGTTAAAATCTCTAGTTATTACCTCGTGTTTCTCACCTATTTGATAAATTGGAAAAATAAAAATGGCAAAACATTGCAGAGTTCTCGTCTTTATTGTTCTCTGTTTTGGAGGGTGTGCCCACACTCTGGCTATGACATATGAAGGTACAACTTACAATTATATAACTGGTCCCGAGGCCAGAGGAAAAGGAGGACAACTTATTATGTTGGCCACTACAAATGGAGTGAGTACCATCATTAACTCATTTATTTGGTTGATGATTTTGATTCAACGTTGCTACACACTTGCGCACAATGTAGCTCTTCATGCCTTGTACGATAGATACATCAAGTACACTACTAGTTTGCGCAGAATGTAGCTCCAGTGCTGCACCGATCTCAAGACCACAATAGCTAGGTAATTGACTTGAGGACTTGATTAAACTTAATACTACAAGAACATTATTAAGTTGACTTGAAGACTTGAAGTAGTAGCACACAGGTACATGTCAGCACTGGAGCTGCTGCATTTTTTGATATAAACAAATGATAAACTTTGCATTATTGAAAGATGAACAGGGACATGAACATCATGATCATCAGGCAAAAGCTGCTATTCTATATAGAGCATTCAAGGCCAGACTGGGAACCAGGGTTCAAACATCCAACCCTCTTCTGTTGCACCAACTGCTCCAACCTCATGAGGATCTTTCTGAGTTAGAAACTCCATTCACCAAGGAGGAGATTGACTATGTCATCAAACATATGCTTGCTGATAAATCTCCTGGCCCTGATGGGTTCAATGCTGCATTCCTCAAGCACTGCTGGGATATCATTGCTCCTGATTGTTATAAACTTATTGCAGATTTTCACTCAGGTTAGGTTAATATCCAGAGCATCAACTACTCCTACATTACCCTCATCGCTAAGAAGGATCATGCAATTACACCAGCAGAATTCAGGCCCATTTCATTATTGAACTGCACTCTCAAAATCATCACCAAGCTGCTTGCTAATAGTCTCCAGAAGCTCATCCTTGGTATGGTCCATAAAAATCAATATGGCTTTCTGAATCACAGACGTATCCAAGATTGCTTAGCATGGTCATTTGAATATATACACCAATGGCAACAGAGCAGAAAAGAAATCATTCTCCTCAAACTGGACTTTGAAAAAGCATTTGACATGTTGAATCATGACATTATTATTGAGATCCTGCAAGCTAAAGGTTTTGGGGACAAGTGGATCCACTAGATCAAAATGATTTATGGCTCTGGGTATTTATCTGTTCTGCTTAATGGAGTTCCTGGCAAACAATTCCTTTGTAGCAATGGAGTAAAGCAAGGAGATCCTCTGTCACCACTAATATTTGTGATTGCTGCTGATCTACTTCAGACAATCTTCAATGAAGCCTGCCATGCTTCCATGATTGAGCCACCCCTCATACACACTACTTGCCCTGATTATCCTATCATTTAGTATGCAGATGATACTATCCTAGTGGCAAAAGTTGATCATGGTCAGGTGCAGCATATCAAAAACCTTCTGTTACACTATGCTTATTACATAGGACTCAAAGTGAACTATGCAAAGTCTACAATGATCTCTATTAACACTCCTCCTGTGAAGATGATTGAACTTTCAAGCATTTTAGGATGCAAGATTGGTAATCTGCCACTTAATTATCTGGGGCTCCCTCTATGTCTATCTAGGCCTAAAATTGAGGATTTTATACCTTTGCTTCAAAGGATTGAGAAGAGACTGCTAAGCTGCTCTACCATGTTGTCCACTGGGGACAAACTCACCCTCATAAAATCCATCTTCACAAGTATGCCCACTTTTTTCATGTGCACTCTGATGATACCCAAAACAGTTGTCAAGCAAATCAACACTTACCTCATGAACTACTTTTGGAGAAGATATGGTACCTTGGATAGAGGCTCTGTACTAATTGCCTGGGACAAAGTTAACAGACCTAAAAACCATGGTGGACTTGGGGTTTTAGGTCTCCACATACATAACAAGGCACTCCTCCTGAAATTCTTGCATAAGTTCTTCAACAAAGTGGACACACCATGTGTACATATCATTTGGGAAAAGCACTACCATAACAGGCTACCTGGGGAGCAGAAAGTGAGATCTTTCTGATGGAGAGATGTACTTAAACTACTCCCACTGTTTAAGCAGCATGGGGAGATGAAATTTCCACCAAATTATGCAAGCAAGTCTTGCGACCAGGGGAAATTTATGTCTAGGCAGAAGCTGGGATCATGAGTCCCGTGTTTTTTATTGAAACATCTATTGTCGGCAGTTTCTGCCATATTGTGTACGTTCATATTTTAGTTCTCCTGTTCATGGCAAACAGCTTTGAGAATCTTTAGGAGTATTTTGCCTTTGCTGTGCATATATCTTTTTCCTAAACTGTTGTGTATTGAAGTATTGATTAAGAAATGTGGTTCTGATAATGATCACGCATAATTTCGCTTAGCACGCAGGCTCACGCCGAGTGATATCAGAACTTTGCAAGAATCAGATCTTGTATGCCTTTTGTTTTGGTACTGTAATGAATATATGATTTTGATTCCATAGTAGCTAGTTTTCTTGCAAAATGGTTATCTGCAACTTTTTCCAACCATAAGGTGCACATGGAATTAAGCGATTTTTTCTTTTCTTTGGCTTTATCAATTTACACCTCACCTCTCTTCATCATTTATGTTATGCACTCCTGGCTCATGGCTCATGCATACGTACCCATAAAATCTCGCGACCAACTCATGGCTCTGGCACATGGATAGCAAGCTTTAACACACACCTGTCCATAGCTAGTTCTTTGGTGATACTCCAATCCTTCAGGTCTCTCTTAACGGAGTCCTCCCATGTTAAATTCGGTCTATCCCGACCTCTCTTGACATTAAAATCACTAATATTTTCTAAAACTGTGAAAATGTTATGATTTCCCACACATTTTTGAATTCACAAACATTTTATGATTTCTCAAACATGTTTTTCAAAACTTGCAATGTTTTGAAATTTGAAAATCTCGAATTAATTTAAAGAAGAAACACTACTAGGGAAAAGCCTATACACAGAATCTTAGCAG
>NW_021173989.1:0-582 GCF_002162155.2 Triticum dicoccoides
CTATTACTCACCGTTTTGGGGCAACAAAGCGATTTCCACAGTTGTTAAACCCCAAGGTGCGCTTACGTGTCGGTCATCAACACTCGCAGTTTTGTCCGATTCTGCCCGTTTCGTGGACTATTACTTACTGTTTTAGGTTCCCGCAGTGATTTCCACGAGTAACGGACCCTGGGGTGCGTTTACCTGTCGGTCATCGACACTCATAGTTTTGACCGATTCTGGCCCATTTCGTGGACTATTACTCACTGTTTTGGGGTCCCGGAGTGATTTCCACGAGTAACGAACCCTAGGGTGCGTTTACGTGTCGTTCATCAACACTCGCAGTTTTGGCCGATTCTGACCCGTTTCATGGACTATTACTCACCGATTTGGGGCCCCAAAGCAATTTCCATAGTTGTTGAAACCCAAGGTGCGCTTACGTGTCGCTCATCAACACTCACAGTTTTGGCTGATTCTAGCCTGTTTCGTGGAGTATTACTCTTTGTTTTAGGTTCCCGGAGTGATTTCCACGAGTAAAAAACCCTGGGGTGCGTTTACGTGTCGGTCATCAATACTCGCAGTTTTGGCCGATTCTGACCCGTT
>NW_021173990.1:0-522 GCF_002162155.2 Triticum dicoccoides
AGCAAAAACTGGATACACTTCGTGTACAAAACGGACAATCTCTTTCGAAGTATCAGGGTTTCATACGGAAACTCGTCTGTTACAAACGGATTTCAATTTTTTTGAACTTATTTGAACTCCATTGTTTTTCTGTGTTCAAAATGCAGCATTCAAAGCCACACCATCAATTTACAACCCTTTCTGACTTCATTTGTTATTTTTATGCATTTACTGATTATTTTGAGCTATAAGACCATGAAATTGGAAAGCATTTGAAATGAACTCTGAAAAGGTTCCAAGTTTGCATGGCATCATCATTTCACCCACATAGCATGTGCGAGAAAGTGGAGACGGTTACAGCAAAAACTGGATACACTTCGTGTACAAAACAGACAATCTCTTTCGAAGTATCAGGGTTTCATACAGAAACTCCTCTGTTACAAAGGGATTTCATTTTTTTGAACTTATTTGAACTCCCTTGTTTTTCTGTGTTCAAAATGCACCATTCAAAGCAACACCATCAATTTACAACCCTTTCTGACT
>NW_021173991.1:0-963 GCF_002162155.2 Triticum dicoccoides
GAGTACACGGTCGAAGAGCAATTCCGAGACTTTAATCAAAGCCAGTATCTCTGCACTGTCAGGATATTTCCATCTTATCCTGGATCCACCGAGCCTCTTCACTGCTCTTATGGACTCGGGGTTACCATTGAGATGGCTGTGCAGGACGCCGCCTACTCTATGATGACCATTATGCGAGTCAGATCTGGTATATTTCGGGACTCTGATTTCCGGTATATGCCAGGATCACTTCCGGGAGCACAAGGGTATCTCCAGGCTATCTATGCTGACCCCACTCAGGAGGATTCACGGACTCGCACCACTGCTGAGATGCTCGAGGATAAGGACCGTGAAAATCGGGCCTTAAGGCTAGAGCTCTTCAACACCCGTGCTGACCACTGGGCCACTTTGACTCGGTTCGCACCGGCGGTGCAAGCTGGATATTCAGATATGCGCGATCTCTATCTTGTGAGATCTGCTCTGCCAGACGTGATGGTTTGGCGTGATGTAGGAGGCATCACCCCACCTCGCGGTCCCCGCAGGACACCGTTTGTTGGTCCAAGGCCTCATCCTAGCCCCTATGGTCCACAAGCTCCGCGAGACCGTCTGTTTCCAGATGATCATGTTGAGCTTCCAGGCTATGGAGGTGACTTCTACGAGGACTACTACGGATCGGTCTGAGTTAGTGGTAGTATCACTAGTTCGCACTAGCTGTGTCGTCTATCGTCCCGCGTGACTCGTGGGATATGACCTAGTTTGTACTCCTTCCGGAGGTGTAGAAAAATAATGTATAGGAGCTTGGAATGCCTCCGATGAGATGTAATCCTCTTTTCACCGTAATAGTACTTTGTTTGGTCTTGTACTAAACCCTGTATGGTGTGTATGACGATGGAATAAAAGAAGCAGTTTCTGTATCTACCATGTCATATGGATGATCATCTTGCATTCCGAGTTATTTCTTACATTATGAATCCTATGTCGGAA
>NW_021173992.1:0-700 GCF_002162155.2 Triticum dicoccoides
GTCTTAACGTAACGCGAGTCGAGGCGGACGACGTCGCGGTAGCGACGACAGACGCCGAGACGAGCACGTGACACCACTGCCACCCTGTCTTAGCGTAACGCGAGTCGAGGCGGACGTCGTCGTGGTAGCGACGACGGACGCCGAGACGAGCACGTGACACCAGTGCCACCCTATCTTAGCGTAACGCGAGTCGAGGCGGACATCGTTGCGGTAGCGACGACGGACGCCGAGACGACCACGTGACACCACTGCCACCCTGTCTTAGCGTAACGCGAGTCGAGGCGGACGTCGTCGCGGTAGCGACGACACACGCCGAGACGAGCACGTGACACCACTGCCACCCTGTCTTAGCGTAACGCGAGTCGAGGCGGACGTCGTTGCGGTAGCGACGACGGACGCCGACGAGCACGTGACACCACTGCCACCCTGTCTTAGCGTAACGCGAGTCAAGGTGGACGTCGTCGCGGTAGCAACGACAGACGCCGAGACGAGCATGTGACACCACTGCCACCCTGTCTTAGCGTAACGCGAGTCGAGGTGGACGTCGTCGCGGTAGCGACGACGGACGTCGAGACGAGCACGTGACAGCACTGCCACCCTGTCTTAGCGTAATGCGAGTCGAGGCGGACGTCGTCGCGGTAGCGACGACGGAAACCGAGACGAGCGCTTGACATCACTGCCACCCTGTCTTAGCGTAACG
>NW_021173993.1:0-1043 GCF_002162155.2 Triticum dicoccoides
CTATGGATCCGCTCCCGTCTCCCTACGAGAACGCCATCCATAGCACTCACGCTTATCTTGCGTATTTTAGAGTATCCACTTTCACTTGTCTATGAACTGATATAAGCAACCCAGAAGTCCTTTACCGCGGACACGGCTATTCGAATAGATGATATTAACCCTGCAGGGGTGTACTTCTTCATACATGTTTCCACCACTTAGCGTCTGCACACGACATGTGCTCGGCAGACTTCAAGCGAAAGCCGACGTGGGTGTAGACCACGACCTACCTAAACACTCAAGTCTCTAGTCCAGGTTTATCGCCTATTTGGGTTCCATCCATGAGGAGATCCGGCCGGAGTTTCGCTCACAGCCCCAAACGATGTGAACAGGGTTCCGTGACACCAAACGGGCGCCCGGTATACCCGGCCACGTGCCTACCGCATCACAGCCCACCCCTCCGGTCAGCGCTGCCCACGGCCTCCAGCATACTACAAACACCAGAAACTACTTGCAACTCCTGGACAGAGGACAAGGGTGATTAAGAAGTCGAGCGGGGTCATATTTCAGGGCCCAATGTATGGTAGTAGCTGAATCATGGATCACAAACACAGAACTCAGTTCCTGAGGACGGCTGCAATGAGACAACCCACCATGTACTCCTACACGGCCTCTCACCGCTACCTTTACCAAATCGTGTTCACACACTTAGCTCACACACAGTAGGACATGTTCACACGCCTCTGATTCATCCCCGATGAATCAGGCCTGACACAACTCTAAGCAGTAGCAGGCATGACAAACAAGCAAGAATGAGTAGGCACAACAGGGCTCAAACAACTCCTACTCATGCTAGTGGGTTTCATCTATTTACTGTGGCAATGACAGGTCATGCAAAGGATAAAGGGGTTCAGCTACCGCAGCAAGTAACAGATGAATCGGTGTTGTCCTAATGCAGTAAAAGAGAGCAGGAGCGAGAGAGTAGGATTGTATCGGAATGAACAAGGGGGTTTTGCTTGCCTGGCACTTCTGAAGATAATATAGCTCTTCATCGGTGTCATCGA
>NW_021173994.1:0-1047 GCF_002162155.2 Triticum dicoccoides
CGCCCTGCCACCCAGGTTCACACCGAGGCCATCTTTCCAGGCACCTCGCCCTGTACAACAGTCTGCTCCAGCCAAGTCCTATGGGGGTCCAACTAACAATGCTCCTCCACGTACCAGTTCCGTGACTTGTTTCAAGTGTGGGGAATCTGGTCACTATATGCGTGAATGCCCCCAGACCAACCCCAATCAATCTGCTAAAGCTGTTGGCCGTGGCAAGCCGACAGGGAAAGTGTTTCATGCTAAACCGGTCACCGCTTCACGTGGCCATGTCAACTGTATCTCTGCCGAAGAAGCTCAAGAGGATCCCAACGTCGTTCTCGGTACGCTTCTTGTTAATTGCCACCCGGCATCTGTTCTTTTCGATACAGGAGCCTCTCATTCTTTTATATCTGAAAATTATGCTCGCTTGCATAACATCGCATTCGGTGATATGCCAACCTCTATGGTAATCCAAACTCCGGGATCCAAATGGAAAACTTCTAGAGTGAGCCATGGAAATGAAATCCAAGTCGACAGACTTGTTTTCCTCGCGTCTTTGATAGCCCTTAAATCTTCAGATATTAATATCATTTTGGGTATGGACTGGATGTCGGCTCATCATGCCCAAATCGATTGCTTCTCTAGGACTGTTCAACTCACCCATCCTTCGGGGAAGATAGTCAATGTCTTGACCCGAATAGCCAAGCGACAATTATACTCTCTTAACGCCAGCCCTTTGCCAGACCTTGAGGACGTTCCGGTAGTCCGTGACTTCCCGGATGTCTTTCCAGAGGAATTGCCAGGTGTTCCACCTGACAGGGATGTTGAGTTCGTAATAGACCTCATTCCAGGAACCGTTCCAATTGCTAGAAGACCCTATAAGATGGCACCCCTAGAACTAGCCGAGCTTAAGAAACAACTCGATGAGTCCTTGAAAAAGGGTTTCATCCGCCCTAGTTCATCTCCGTGGGCTTGCCCCGTCCTATTCGTCAAGAAGAAGGATGGTATGGACCGGATGGTTGTAGATTACCGACCTGTCAATTTGGTCACAATCAAGAACAAATATCC
>NW_021173995.1:0-1026 GCF_002162155.2 Triticum dicoccoides
TGGAATCACCTTCAAATTCGTCCGGAGTGTTGAGTTGTGGACGAAACAATCTGATGCTGCAGCAGAATCCGAGTCAAACTACAAGTCCAAAGGTGTTACATCACCTCCACTTGGGCCCATTGGCCTTGTACGACCTAGATTTAGTTTTAGGCTGCCTTGGGACGTCCTCCCACCTCCTTGGCCGCCACCCCTTGCTCCTATATAAGTAGATCCATCTAGTAGCTTTTCCTTGGGATTTGTTTAATTAAAAGTTAGCCATTGCAACTTCGTGTACTTCGTTTGTGTCCAACGACCAGACCAAGACCGCTTACGGATCCCCACCATTATCAATACTTCATATATATTTGCAATATTCAGATTGCTTTATCATATTCTTGCTCGTTCTTCGATTGCTTGCAGGAATAGACCTTCGTGGTCAGGCTGACCGTGCTTCCAGCATCGTCAGTAACCTCAGGAGATTGGTTTAGCGATTGCTAAGGCGCAATGTCGTGCATGTTTGTAGTCGGATTGTCAAAGTCGTCTCCACCAAAATGATAGTTATCATCTCATCGAAAGATCGGGACCCTCGCCTCTATCAGGAGGGATAGCATATTTGTTGTCGTGGATAGATTCTCGAAAATGGCACACTTTATACCATGTCATAAAAGTGATGATGCTGTTAATGTTGCTGATTTGTTCTTTCGTGAAATTATTCGCTTGCATGGTGTGCCAAATACTATTGTTTCAGATCGTGATACTAAATTTCTTAGCCACTTTTGGAGATGTTTATGGGCTAAGTTGGGGACTAAACTGCTTTTTAGTACTACTTGTCACCCCCAAACTGATGGCCAAACTGAAGTAGTCAATAGAACATTGTCTACTATGCTTAGGGCTGTTTTGAAGAGTAATAAGAAAATGTGGGAGGAATGCTTGCCTCATATTGAATTTGCTTATAATCGTTCATTGCATTCTACTACTAAGATGTGCCCTTTTGAAGTTGTGTATGGTTTCCTACCTCGTGCACCTATTGATTTGTTGCCTCTTCCA
>NW_021173996.1:0-1021 GCF_002162155.2 Triticum dicoccoides
ATTTGAAATGAACTCTGAAAAGGATCCATTTTGGCAAGGTATCATAATTTCACCCACATAGCATGTGCAAGAAAGTAGAGAGGCTTACGGCAAAAACTGGATGCACTTCGTGTACAAAACAGACAATCTCCTTCGAAGTATCAGGGTTTCATATGGAAATTCGTCTGTTACATAGGGATTTCATTTCTTTTGAACTTATTTGATCCCCCTTGTGTTTTCTGTGTTCAAAATGCACCATTCAAACGCACATCATCAATTTACAACCCTTTCTGACTTCATTTATTATTTTTCATGCATTTACTGATTATTTTGAGATATAAGACCATGAAATTGAAAAGCATTTGAAATGAACTCTGAAAAGGTTCCAAGTTGGCATGGTATCATCATTTCACCCACATAGCATGTTCAAGAAAGTAGACAGGCTTACGGCAAAAACTGGATGCAATTCGTGTACAAAATATACAATCTCCTTCGAAGTATCAGGGTTTCATACGGAAATTCGTATGTTACATAGGGATTTCATTTCTGTTGAACTTATTTGAACCCATTTATTTTTACTTTGTTAAAAATGCACTATTCAAAGCCACATCATCAATTTACAACCCTTTTTGACTTCATTTGTTATTTTTCATGCATTTACTGATTATTTTGAGCTATATATAAGACCATGAAACTGAAAAGCATTTGAAATGAACTCTAAAAAGGATCCATGTTGGCATGGTATCATCATTTCACCCTCATAGCATGTGCAAGAAAGTAGAGATGCTTACGGCAAAAACAGGATGCACTTCGTGTACAAAACAGACATCTCCTTCGAAGTATCAGGGTTTCATACGGAAATTCGTCTGTTACATAGGGATTTCATTTCTTTTGAACCTATTTGACCCCCCTTGTGTTTTCCGTGTTCAAAATGCACCATTCAAAGCCACATCATCAATTTACAACCCTTTCTGACTTCATTTGTTATTTTTCATGCATTTACTGATTATTTTGAGCTATAAGACCATGAAATTGAAAAGCA
>NW_021173997.1:0-1087 GCF_002162155.2 Triticum dicoccoides
TCTACTTATATAGGAGCAAGGGGTGGAGGCCAAGGAGGTGGGAGGACGTCCCAAGGCAGCCTAAAACTAAATCTAGGTCGTACAAGGCCAATGGGCCCAAGTGGAGGTGATGTAACACCTTTGGACTTGTAGTTTGACTCGGATTCTGCTGCAGCATCAGATTGTTTCGTCCACAACTCAACGCTCCGGACGAATTTGAAGGTGATTCCAATTGGGTTGGAAAGTGCACGAAATCTAGTTTCCAACAAAAAAAGAATCACCCAATTCGGAGTCCGTATGAAAAACTTGTGTGCGTTTTGAGTCAGGTGTGTCTGTGCAGTCCGAATCTGAATCCAGAACGTGAGAGACTTGGACTCTATCTTCTCTTGGGCCAAAAGTGACGTGAGAGAACTTTTTGGACAGCAAATAAACATCTCTTTCTTCCTTATCTTTATATGTGGATTGTACAAATGTCCCATACACCTGCAATTAGATAAAACACAAAAGTGTGTGAAGTATTTTTGTTCTGGATAACATAAATAGATTATTGAATAGTTTGCACTAGAAATCACCTGACAAATATGCATATATGCAATATTTTTGGTCATATCCAAGGTAGTCATGTCCTCATCATCCTCCCCTTCGTGAAAATAAAGCCATCCTCGGCGTTGCTTAATCTGAAATGTGGCTAACAAAAGAGACAAGGTGTACATGTTGTATATGTATATGTCATCCATTTTTACTTCCCTTGATTTTTGCATATATGACACATGAATAGATGAGTAACTTGCATAGTTCATAAAATCTAAAGCCAAAAAATTAGCACAAGAAGTAGAAGGCATGAAAATATTGCAACTCAGTTTGCACATATAAGTGAAGCTCTTATTCATTTCAAAAGATTGACAATGTTCATCATTAAACCATCCCAACATTGGTGAATAAACCTTACTTGCATCAAATTTACATGCTACAACATGCTTAAATAAGCAAACATGCAATAAGTCATTCAACACAGAATCATCACCAAGATTAGAGGTCATATCAAAATGATTAAACATTGGTTCTTTTGCATCAATAGTTAATTCAATGGGTGCACTCAAAATTGTTG
>NW_021173998.1:0-978 GCF_002162155.2 Triticum dicoccoides
ACCCCAAGGTGTGCTTACGTGTTGGTCGTCAAGACTCGCAGTTTGGCCCGGTTCTGGCCCGTTTCTTGGACTATTACTCGGTTTTAGGTTGCCAAAGTGATTTCCGCGATTGACGAACCTTGGGGTGTGTTTCCGTGTCGGTCATCAACACTCACAATTTGGGCCGATTCTGGCCCATTTCGTTGGCTATTGATCACTGTTTTGGGGTCCCGGAGTGATTACCACGATTGACGAACCCAGGGACGCCTTTTCGTGTCGGTCATCAACACTCGCGGTTTTTGTCGATTCTGGCCCGTTTCATGGACTATTACTAACTCTTTTTGGGATCCCAAAGCCATTTCCATAGTTGTTGAACCCCGAGGTGCGCTTACGTGTCGGTCATCTACAATCGCAGTTTTGGCCGATTCTTGCCCGTTTCATGAACCCAAGGGTGCGTTTACATGTCGGACATCAACACTCACAGTTTTGGACGATTCTTGCATGTTTCTTGGACTATTACTCACCGTTTTGGGGTCCCAAAGCGATTTCCATAGGTGGTGACCCGAGTGTGCGATTACATCTTGGTCATCAACACTTGCAATTTTGGTCGATTCTGACCCGTTTCGTGCACTATTACTCATTGTTTTGGGGTCCCGGAGTGATTTTCATGAACAAACCCCAGGGTGCTTTAAGTGTCGGACATCAAGACTCATAGTTTTGGCCAATTCTGACCCGTTTCCTGGACTATTACTCACTGTTTTGCGGTCCCAAATTGATTTCCATTGTTGTTGAACCGAGTGTGTGCTTACGTGTCAGTCATCAACACTCGCAGTTTTGGCCGATTCTGGCCCGTTTCGTGGAGTACTACTCACTGTTTTGGGGTCCAGAGTGATTTCCATGATTGACGAACCCAGGGGTGCGTTTACATGTCGGTCATCAACATTCGCGGTTTTTGTCGATTCTGACCCGTTTCGTGGACTATTACTCACCGTTTTGGCG
>NW_021173999.1:0-1210 GCF_002162155.2 Triticum dicoccoides
CGCCGCCGCCGTCGCCCTCGCCGGCCGCCCCCGTTGTGAGCCGCCGCCGTCGAGGCTCTGTGTTCAGTGCTTTTTTTCATACATACATGTGTATTTTTTTGTTCATTACATTTTTTCATATATATAATTAATGTATATATGTATGTGGTAGCTATATGATGAATGGATGTGGCTATATGTATGTATGAATATAATGTTCATAGCATTTTTTTGTTTATATATGTTTTTTCATATATGTATTAATTTTTTATTTATGTTGTTAGTAGATATCGATTTTAGGTTAGTGCATTTTAATTAGTTTAGTGTAGAGGAAAAAGTAAAATAAGGAAAAGGAAGAAAAGAGGAAGAAGGAAGAAGGAAGAAGAGGAAGAAAAAGAATGAGAGGAAAAAGGGAAATAAGAAGAGGAAGAAAAGAGAAGAAGAGGAGACTAAAAGAAGAGGAGAAATAAATAATAAGAAGAAAAAAGAAGAAAAAGAAGAGGAGAAGAAGAAAAAATAGAAAAAAAATTCTATTTTTTCTTCTTGTCCTCTATTCCTTTCTTCTTCTTCTTCCTTCTCTTCTTTCTTCCTCTTTTCTTCCTTTTCCTTAATTATTTTCCTTTCTCGAGGGAGAAGAAGAAAAAGAAGAGGAGAAGAAGAAAGCAAGGAATAGAGGAGAAATAAATAAGAAGAACAAAAAAGAAGAAAAGGAAGAGGAGAAGAAGAAAGGAATAGAGGAGAAGAAGAAAAAATAGAAAAATGGAATAGAGGAGAAGAAGTAGAAATTTTTCTATTTTTTCTTCTTCTCCTCTATTCCTTTCTTCTTCTCCTCTTTTTTTTCTTCTTTTTTTTCTTCGATCTTCTCCTCTATTCCTTTCTTCTTCTCCTTTTTTATCTCTTCTTCGTTTTCTTAATTTTTTTATCGGGTCTGTCGCCGTCAGGCTGCTCGCCTTCGCCCTCGCCGCCCCCTCGAGATAACTTCGACATGAGGGGCGGTCGATATATATACCCCCTCTCGACCGTGATAACCTATACAACGGCAGCACCCCCCTCGGCCCTCTCGCTCGACCAAAACTCTCGAGGCCACCCAAATTTACCAAGTTAAAAGAGCATTGTCGTCGAGGCCACCCCAAACCCTTGAAGCGTTGTGTCGAGGCGATCCCAAACCCTAGAGAAGCAGCGTCGAGGCCACTAACATGATTCCTTATTGTGATTAGCTAGCTAGTTCTAC
>NW_021174000.1:0-1142 GCF_002162155.2 Triticum dicoccoides
CATCACCAAACAATGTGCAACAATATGATGCATGCATGAAACATGGCAATATGAGTGTGTTGGGCTAATGCAACTAAAACCAGAAGGGTTTGAACAAATTTGAATCATAGATTCAAATTTCAAACTCAAACATGGCCTTTTAAAGTGCTTTTCCTTGTTCTGCTTAAAACATCAATTTAACTTGTTTGATCATGCATGAAAATAGTACAGATGGATAGATTGGATTTTTCTGATCATTTTTCATATATAATTTGTCCAATTTGGAGTTACAGAATAAAAGTTATGAATTTTTGAAGTTTAAATAATATTCTGGAATTTCCTGATTTAATTTAAATCCAGAAATATAATTATTGCGCCAGCATGACGTCAGCATGACGTCAGTGGTCAACTGCGGCTGGCTGAGGTCAAACCTGACGTGTGGGGTCCACACGTCAGTGACAGGGGGGGTTAAACAGGGTTAAATTAATCCTAATTACTAATTAGTGGCGCTGGGGCCCACTGGTCAGTGTCAGGGGGTTAACTAACAGTGGTTAGCACTAATCCTAATTAGCTACAGGGCTGGGCCCACCTGTCAGGGACTCAGGGGGGTCCTGCCGTGGTCAAAGTGGGTCAAACCCACCGGCGACACGACGCCGGCGAGGCCCGAGACGGCGGCACGATGCGGGATCACGCTACAGGGCACGGGCGAGGCCGTTCTTGGGCTCGTTGGAGAGCTCTTGCTCCCGCGCGTCGAACGGTGGTGGTGGCCGAGCCTGGGGTGGCCGGTACCGTCGACGGTGAGCTCGTGAGCGGCGGCCGGAGTTCGGGTGCGGTCGGAGTCGGCGTTGCAGGGTGTTTGGGGAGGCGTTGGTGCGTGCTGCGTGCTCCTAGTGAGGCGTGGAGCACGATAGTGTGCTCGGTTGGGCGCTACGGTGACCGTGGCCACGACGGCGACATCGCCGGCGGCGTGGAGCTCTCGGCCAAGGTGGGGCTAAGGCCTAGAGGTCGAAAGAGACCAGGGGAGAAGGGGGAAACGACTCGGGGGCTCACCGCGGTTGCAGTGGGCGTCGAAGCGGGCTCGGAGACGCGCTGGAGACGGCGAATTCGACGGCGATGATGGTCGGAGCCCGAAGAGGGGAACGGCGACGTGGCGGCGATGCAGG
>NW_021174001.1:0-1987 GCF_002162155.2 Triticum dicoccoides
ACTTGATTAACTTAATCAATCCTGTTTAATTAAACTAATTAAACATTAGGTACCTAATTAACTAATTAAACTGATTAATAGATTAATTAGGTTATTGTACTTATGACATACGGGACCCACCTGCAGGGTTGACCTAGTCAACCTTTGGTCCTGCTGACATCATGTTGATGTCATGCTGACATCATAATTGCAATTTCTAAATTAATTTAATTATGCTAATTTCTAGAAAATGATTTAAAATCTTTAAAATTAATATAAAATAATCCGTAGCTCGGATGAAAATACTTTCTACATGAAAGTTGCTCAGAACGACGTGACGAATCTGGATACGCAGTCCGTTCGTCCGCCACACACCCCTAACCTATCGAACTCGCAACTTTCCCCCTCTGGCTCCTCTGCCCGAAAACACGAAACACCGGGGATATTTTCCCGGATGTTTCCCCCTTTAACCGGCATCACCTCATACCACGTTAGGGCCCGCCTAGCATCGTTACTTGTCTTGTCATGCATCGATATGCATCTGTTTACATGGTATTCATTGTTTCTTCCCCCCCTTTTTCTCTCCGGTAGACTACGAGACCGACGCTGCTGCTGCCCAGTTCGACTACGGAGTTGATGACCCCTCTCTCTTGCCAGAGCAACCAGGCAAGCCCCCCCCCCTTGATCACCAGATATCACCTATTCTCCTCTATACTGCTTGCATTAGAGTAGTGTAGCATGTTACTACTTTCCGTTAATCCTATTCTGATGCATATCCTGTCATTGTTACTACAGTCATTGATACCTTACCCGTAATCCTAAATGCTTAGTATAGGATGCTAGTTTATCACCATTGGCCCTACATTCTTGTCAGTCTGCCTTGCTATACTATTGGGCCGTGATTACTCGGGAGGTGATCACGGGTATATATGATACATACATACATACTATACAGATGGTGACTAAAGTCGGGTCAGCTCGAAGAGTACCCGCGAGTGATTCACGGATTGGGGGCTGAAAGGACCTTTGTCCCGACGGCCCTCTGTGTGGATCTTTGTGGTGGAGCGACGGGGCAGGTTGAGACCGCCTAGGAGAGAGGTGGGCCTGGCCCTGTTCGGCGTTCGCGGATACTTAACACGCTTAACGAGATCTTGGTATTTGATCTGAGTTGGCTACGAGCCTATACGCACTAACCAACTACGTGGGAAAGATATGGGCACTCGGCGTCGTGGTATCAGCCGAAGCACTTCAGACGTCAGCGACGGAGCGACGCGCGCCGGATTGGACTGGAACGCCTGCTCGGCTAGGTCTGCTTCCGGCCGCCCTCGCAACGTGCAGGTGTGCTATGGGCGATGGGCCCAGACCCCTGTGCGCTTAGGTTTAGACCGGCGTGCTGGCCTCTCTGTTATGCCTAGGTGGGGCTGCGACGTGTTGATCTTCCGAGGCCGGGCATGACCCAGGAAAGTGTGTCCGGCCAAATGGGATCAAGCGTTTTGGGTAAGTTGGTGCACCCCTGCAGGGAAGTTAATCTATTCGAATAGCCGTGACCTTCGGTAACAGGACGACTTGGAGTTGTACCTTGACCTTATGACAACTAGAACCGGATACTTAATAAAACACACCCTTCCAAGTTCCACAGACAACCCGGTGATCGCTTTTCCACAGGGCGACGAGGAGAGGATCACCGGGTAGGATTATGCTATGCGATGCTACTTGGAGATGCTACTTGGAGATGCTACTTGGAGGACTTCAATCTACTCCCTTCTACATGCTGCAAGACGGAGGCTGTCAGAAGCGTAGTCTTCGACAAGATTAGCTATCCCCCTCTTATTCTGGCATTCTGCAGTTCAGTCTACTGATATGGCCCTTTACACATATACCCATGCATATGTAGTGTAGCTCCTTGCTTGCGAGTACTTTGGATGAGTACTCACGGTTGCTTTTCTCCCTCCTTTCCCCTTTCCCTTCTACCTGGTTGTCGCAACCAGATTCTGGAGCCCTGGAGCCA
>NW_021174002.1:0-2528 GCF_002162155.2 Triticum dicoccoides
ACCGAACCGAGCCCGGCCAGGTATATATATGTATTAGTTAAGCCCGTGCTGACTAGTTAATTGATGCTTCCATTGTTTTGGTATATGTACACATATTAATTACTCTCGTCTTTCTTCCTTATAATTTCTAGCCCTCCGGATCGAGCACAACTTCAGTAAGGAGACGAGGCCCGAAGAAAAAGTTGAGCTCGGATGAAAAGTTTGAGATCATAGAAATCGCGCCCGACAGCGAACCGATTGAACCCATCCGGACAAGGAAGAAATTTTCTTCTTAGTGCGGGGTTCTTGTTAGGGACAAGATCCCGATCAGCATCCAGCAATGGTATAAGCCTAAGGAGGAAGACCCTGAGGTGTCTTATGTCAATGATATGCAGAAAGAAGATCTTTGGACTCAGCTGAAGGCAAATTTCACCCTACCGCCAGAGGAGGATCCGGAGAAGCCAGTTAAAGAGGAATTAATCAAGTCTTGTGCTCTTAAGAAGATGGCAACCCTAATGAGGAGGTGGAGGAAAGAGCTGAACCAGTTTGTCAAAAATAAAAAGACACCAGAATTCATCGGCAAATATGAGAAGATCAAAGATCACTGGCCCGCATTTGTGGCCCACAAGACATCGAAAAAGAGTAAGAAGATGTCGAAGACAAATAAGAAAAATGCTGCAAAGAAGACGCTTCACCATCGCACGGGGTCAGGTAGCTACCTGCAAGCCCGGCCTAAGTGGTCCAAGGCTGAGAATGATCTTCTTGAAAAAGGGATCGAACCAGAGACAATGAGATGGCCAGACCGTTGCCGGACTTGGTTCTTCGGGTCTGGCGGAACCTTGGACCCTGTAACAGGGTTTTGCTAGTGGACGGATGAGCAACTAGAAATACCAGTCAAGAACCTTCGACACTATATCGATGCAGCGCAGCGAGGGACGTTCCTTCCAAACAGGGAGAAGGACGAGCTCACAATGGCCCTTGGGGATCCTGAGCACCCTGGACAGACACGAGGCACGCCAGGCTCCATTCTGTGGAAGGTTGGTTTTCCGGACGCAGGGGGTTACAAAACCCACGAGAGGAGGAAGAAACTGGAGCAGGACCAACTGCAGGTGCTGCATGAAAGGGTAATGGGGCTAGATGATCGAGAAGAGGAACGAGAAGCAGCAGATCGCAACAAACGACCTGCCGAAGCTTCCCCCGAAGCTACCCCGCCATCTCAGCGAAGAAGCAGCGTGGCTTCCACCGAGCTGCTTCAGCCGGAGCATGTCTTGAAGGCTCCTGCCAGCTATCCCGTGGATGGTATCACGAAGTCTCAAAAATTGCCACATGATGGCGTGATGGATGACTTTGAAGGTCAAGGCGGCTGTTGGCCAAGTTTATCCTAGTGGACCCGGCACAACTTATCACTGCCAGCCGATTCCAAAAGGATATATGCTAAGGTGATGGTGGATGAAATAACGGAGGGATTTGAGGACCTCGTGCTTGACCACCTTACCGGTGAAGGGGAGACTAGGCTGGGTTCTGCTCTGAAGACTCCATGCCTATGGAAGAAGGAGCTCATCAACCTTCTGAACTGGACGCCTCCGCCTCCTCCTCCTGCTCTGGCGAGTCAGGGCACTCCGCCTCCTCCACCGCCTCCTCCTCCGGCGAGTGACAATCAGGGCACGCGTGGCGGCACTCCGCCTCCTTCTCCGGCGCATGGCGGCACTCCGCCTCCTTCTCCGCCTGCGCCGGTGCTCCCGAGCAGCCAGCAGCATCCTCCTTCTCCGCCTCGCCAGCAAGGGCGGAAGAGACCCGCCGCCGCCCCGGCTGCTCCGGCGCGTCGTACTCCTTCTCCTCCGCCTCGTAAGCAAGCACGAAAGAAGACAGACGCCGCAGCCGCTCCGTCTGCTCCGGCGTCTAGCAGCACAACCAGAGGCGGGAGGCAATACAAATACGGTCCATCATCTCTCAAGCCTCTAGAGAAGTTACCATACGAGAGGTCCGAGGAGGAAAACGATACGATTGTGCGGACCCACGTGAAGGAGTTCTTTGAAGGGGTGAAAGCAAAGAGACATCCACCTCCGGAGGAGAAGGTAGATCCGGTGAAAGCAAAGCGCACTATCGATGCCCTAAGGAAACCACCAAAGTCTCCGCCGAGAACCAACTATGAGCGCATTACTGAACAGACATATCTCCAAGCCCAGCGGTCGGGAACTACTGTCAGTGCTAAAAGGTCAAAAGAACAAGCAAAGGGGAAAAATTGCCCAGCTCAGCGAACAAGCACAACAATTGTGCCCCCCGCTCAATGTGTCTAATGCTCCGGGGACGGTGGCCGGTTATGGCAATCTTGACGATTACCTGCCTGACGATGCACTTCCTGATTTCTTGGAGGTGGACGAACACAGATACGAGTACGGGAAGCGTCTCGTCAAAGATGAAAAATCTCTGACAACAATGATGCGAAGATTCCATAATTGGTACATGGAAACCTGCAGAGAGTCTGAGGGTAAGAATGCTTTGTATCTGCATATTAAAGAGGAGCACGATCTCGTTGCAAATGATCTGTT
>NW_021174003.1:0-1175 GCF_002162155.2 Triticum dicoccoides
TTGTTTGACATCGCGAAAGTAGAAATCAAGAAGGAGCATCAATTGTTGATGGTTGATGAAACCACTAGTCTCAAGAAGGGCAAGGGAAAGAAGGGATACTTCATGAAACGGCAAATCAGCTGCTGCACCAATGAAGAAACCCGAGGTTGAACCCAAACCCGAGACTAAGTGCTTCTGTAATAAGGGGAACAACCACTGGAGCAGGATTACCCTAGATACTTGGTAGATGAGAAGGCTGGCAAGGTCGATAGAAGTATATTGGATATACATTATGTTAATGTGTACTTTACTAGTACTCCTAGTAGCACCAGGGTATTAGATACCGGTTCGGTTGCTAAGTGTTAGTAACTCGAAATAAAAGCTACGAAATAAAACGGAGACTGGCTAAAGGTGAGCTGACGATATGTGTTGGAAGTGTTTCCAAGTTTGATGTGATCTAACATCGCACGCTCCCTCTACCATCAAGATTAGTATTAAACCTGAATAAGTGCTCTTGCACCTAAAGGAATGGTTTATTAAATCTCGATCGTAGTGATACACATTTCCATGCCAAAAGATATAAGATAGTAATGATAGTACCACTTACTTGTGGCACTGCCATGTAAGTCATAATGGTATAAAACGCATGAAGAAGCTCCATGTTGATGGATCTTTGGACTCACTCATTTTGAAATGTTTGAGACATGCGAACCATGTCTATTGGTATATATGCATGAAGAAGCTCCATGCAAATGGACCGTTCGGACTCACTTGATTTTGAATCACTTGAGATATGCAAATCATACCACATAGGCAAGATGACTGAAAAGCCTCGGTTTCAATAAGATGGAACAAGATAGCAACTTGTTGGAAGTAACACATTTTGATGTGTGCAGTCCAATGAGTGCTGAGGCATGCAGTGAATATCGTTATGTTCTTACTTCACAGATGATTCGAGTAGATGTTGAGAATATTTACTTGATGAAACACAAGTCTGAATTATTGAATGGTTCAAGTAATTTCAGAGTGAAGTAGCAGATCATTGTGACAAGAGGATAAAATGTCTATGATATGATCATAGAGATGAATATCTGAGTTACGAGTTTTGGCACACAATTAAGACATTGTGGAAATTGTTTCGCAATTAATACCGCCTGGAACACCATAATGTGATGGTGTGTCCGAACATCATAGTT
>NW_021174004.1:0-1133 GCF_002162155.2 Triticum dicoccoides
AGCGATCCAGATAAGGTACACTTGCCCTGCTCTCCACTGCATTCTTGTCGCATTCAACTCTGTTTACTCTGCCGACTGGTCGACTGATCATTGTCCTGATATCTGCTAGGCCCTCACCGAGCTGTACTCGATGCCCAATGGGGCGCAAGCTTCGACTGAGGAGGGCGAGGCGAGCGGAGGCGAGAGCCAGGAAGAGGAGGAATGGGACTCGGATGTCGCAGAGGACGATGACGACGATGATGATGATGTCGGTGATGAAGACGACGCCGAGGACGAGGAGGAGGAGGAGGAGGAGGTCGTGCCACCGCGCTCGGAAAGGCGGTCGAAGCTCGCCCACGACCCTTCGACTGAACGTGGCAAGGGGGTTGCGACGCAGTCGACCAAGCGCCCTAGGACCACCTCTCCAGCGCCGACTGAAAAGGCGCCGAAGCAGCCCAGGGCGACCTCGTCGAAGCCGATCAAACTCTTGCCGAAGATGAAGGTGTCCATCCCCAGCATATCAGGGTAATTGTGCTGTTCATATTTTCTTATTCTGTGTGAACTTTGTCTCTGGTCGACGCTGAAGTTAGTCAACTGATCTTTTGGAGTTGCAGTGCTGCTACTTCTGAGACCTCGGCCCGGGCTGACGACCACGAGATGGAGGATGCAGCAACTTCGAACCCAGGTACTGTATTCTTAACATCGTCCGTAGTCGACTGACTCGCGATCTCTGATCCTGATCCTTCTCCGCAGTTCCACCCAACACTGTTATCAATCTCCCAGACGACGACGAGGAGGAAGAAACACTGGCACGCAGGAGGAGTCGGAAAGCGTCCGCCAGTAAGGTACCTCAGGATGTGACGGCGCCTGAGATTCTGACTGTGGAGGAAGGGAACACCACTCGACACACGGTGTCCTTCGCAAATCCACTGACGAGTGCTCAGCAGCCCTCCCTCTTTACGACGCACCACGTCCCAGAGGATCAAGCTGGCGCAGCGAAGGAGGCAATACGCCAGGCGGGACTCATGATGGAGCAGCTGAAGACCATCCGGGACGCGAGCCAGGCAGCTTATGACGCCAGTTCTGCCCTCCAAAGCAATGTCCAGGTCAGTCGACCGCTGTTTGTTCTGTTGGATATGCTACCAAAAACTTTT
>NW_021174005.1:0-1365 GCF_002162155.2 Triticum dicoccoides
CGTCAAATCTTGCGTAGGCGGCCTCTCACAAATCTGGAAGTGTTGAGGCGGTTGCAAACGCCCAGCACGCGTCTCCGGGGTGTGCCCCCCCCCCTCACGGACGCCGCCGCCGCCGGCACCTGGAGGGGGGAAACGGACGCGTCGGGTCTACACGGAGTGGATGTAGCTGTGGGTTTGGACCGGATGTTGCTCCAAAGTGTTCCTCTGGGCCGACCTAACACAACCGGGTGGAGAGGTCCACTGGTCAAAGCCCGTCCGTGCAAAGTCAAAGGGCTAGATCCCGTGGTCAAATGCTACAGGGTTAGCCGGGACGGGGGCCCTGGGGGGTAGCAATGCCACCGGAGCGTCGTACCGGGCCCTCATACATGCGGGGTGGTGTTGTGGCATGTCCGAAGAGGCGGCACGCGTCTCCGGGTTGTGGCCCCCCCTCACGGACGGCAATGAAACGGTAGTAGACGTTCTGCGGTAACGATGCAGCGTGAATATTATTAAATACTTGGAGCGTGATAAAATCATGAGTTTTTTACACAACGTGGGCACATGTGCTATAGGACTGATGGTAATTTTTCATAATTTTTTGTGATGGAGAAGTATCTGAACACTTCCCTCTACGCGGATTGCTCTTCGCACGTCTACGACTGTGGCCGGCGGCCTCCGGGGGCTAGCATACCGTCAAATCTTGCGTAGGCGGCCTCTCACAAATCTAGAAGTGTTGAGGCGGTGGCAAACTCCCAGCACGCGTCTCCGGGTTGTGCCCCCCCCCTCACGGACGCCGCCGCCGCCGCCGGCACCTGGAGGGGGGAAACGGACGCGTCGGGTCTACACGGAGTGGATGTAGCTGTGGGTTTGGCCCGGATGTTGCTCCAAAGTGTTCCTCTGGGCCGACCTAACACAACCGGGTGGAGAGGTCCACTGGTCAAAGCCCGTCCGTGCAAAGTCAAAGGGCTAGATCCCGTGGTCAAACGCTACAGGGTTAGCCGGGACGGGGGCCCTGGGGGGTAGCAATGCCACCGGAGCGTCGTACCAGGCCCTCATACATGCGGGGTGGTGTTGTGGCATGTCCGAAGAGGCGGCACGCGTCTCCGGGTTGTGGCCCCCCTCACGGACGGCAATGAAACGGTAGTAGACGTTCTGCGGTAACGATGCAGCGTGAATATTATTAAATACTTGGAGCGCGATAAAATCATGAGTTTTTTACACAACGTGGGCACATGTGCTATAGGACTGATGGTAATTTTTCATAATTTTTTGTGATGGAGAAGTATCTAAACACTTCCCTCTACGCGGATTGCTCTTCGCACGTCTACGACTGTGGCCGGCGGCCTCCGGGGGCTAGCATACCGTCAAATCTTGCGTAGGCGGCCT
>NW_021174006.1:0-1824 GCF_002162155.2 Triticum dicoccoides
ATTTTAAAAATGCATGAGTTAACTAAGGAAAACATTGAGCGTATGAATGCTAAATATAAACTTGCTGGAGATAAGGGTAGAAAACATGTTGTGTTTGCACCTGGAGATCTTGTTTGGTTACATTTGCGTAAGGATAGATTTCCTGATTTGCGCAAATCAAAGCTAATGCCACGTGCTGATGGTCCCTTTAAGGTGTTAGAGAAAATAAATGATAATGCATATAAACTTGAGTTGCCTGCAGATTTTGGGGTTAGTCCCACTTTTAACATTGCAGATTTGAAGCATTATGTGGGTGAGGAAGATGAACTTCCGTCGAGGACAACTTCATTTCAAGAAGGGGAGGATGATGAGGACATCAATACAATTGTTACACCCACAGCCCCTGCTGCTATACATACTGGACCAATTACTAGAGCTCGTGCACGCCAACTAAATTATCAGGTACTCTCGTTTCTTGGTAATGATTCTAATGTTCATGAGAATATGATGCTGCCTAAATTGGATACATTTGTTTTGCTTACAAATGAAGGGCCTACCTTGGAGAAGGATGAACATTGGAGCAAGAACAAGCATGGAGATGATGGCATGCGCAAGGGGAACAAGAACGGAGTTACAAGTGATGATTTCAGGACTTTGAAGCCACCATAATGTGTGCATGAAGCCTTGGACGAAATATACAAGATGCCACTTCATAAATTTCGTCCCGAGGCTATTTTAGGTGCTGCGTCACCTTATTATTGGGCCAGGCCCATGTAATTTCGAAATACATAAGTATAGGCTATTTTTAGAGTCCGTATGTGCGGGGAAACCAGAGATAGGGTTGATTTCGGACCCCTCCACCAAGGGCCACGAAATCCACCCCCTCTTCCTCCATATATACAGCCCTTAGGGCATCGTTTAGACCTTGGGTTTTGTTTAGATTAAAAGTTCGCCATAGCTGCAACTTCGCGTACTTCGTTTGTGTTCAACGACCAGACAAAGGCGTCACAGAACCCCACCTTGATCAATAAAGCTTTCATCTTATATTCGCAATATCCAGATTGCAATCTCAGTTTCTTGCTTGTTCTTCGTTTGCTCGCAGGAAACAGACCCTCGTGGTCAGGTTGATCGTGCTCCGGCGTGGTCAATAACCTCTCGGAGTTGGTTTAGTGATTGCTAAGGCGCGACGTCCTCGCACGTTCGTAGTCGGATTGTCAAAGTCGACTTCCACCAAAGCGAAATCCACCATCTCATCGAAAGACGGGACACCTTTGCCTCTATCAATGGGACATTTGTACAATCCACATATGAAGATAAGGAAGAAAGAGATGTTTATTTGCTGTCCAAAAAGTTCTCTCACGTCACTTTTGGCCCAAGAGAAGATAGAGTCCAAGTCTCTCACGTTCTGGATTCAGATTCGGACTGCACAGACATACCTGACTCAAAACGCACACAAGTTTTTCATACGGACTCCGAATTGGGTGATTCTTTTTTTGTTGGAAACTAGATTTCGTGCACTTTCCAACCCAATTGGAATCACCTTCAAATTCGTCCGGAGTGTTGAGTTGTGGACGAAACAATCTGATGCTGCAGCAGAATCCGAGTCAAACTACAAGTCCAAAGGTGTTACATCACCTCCACTTGGGCCCATTGGCCTTGTACGACCTAGATTTAGTTTTAGGCTGCCTTGGGACGTCCTCCCACCTCCTTGGCCGCCACCCCTTGCTCCTATATAAGTAGATCCATCTAGTAGCTTTTCCTAGGGGATTTGTTTAGTTAAAAGTTAGCCATTGCAACTTCGTGTGCTTCGTTTGTGTCCAACGACCAGACCAAGACCACTTTTCG
>NW_021174007.1:0-493 GCF_002162155.2 Triticum dicoccoides
GCTGCCGTCGCCGCCCGCCCTGCCGCCCCGCCCCGACGTCGCTGCCCGCCCTGCTGCACCTCGCCGTCGCCGTCGCCGGCCGTGAGCAACTTTATTTTATTTTTGTTAGATATTTTTTAGATTTTTTTGTTAGTTCATAGATTTATTTGTTAGATTAGATTTGTTGTAATTTAGATATGTAGTTCATATTGTGTAATTTAGATTGTGTAATTAATTTGTTCATATTATGTTAGATTTTTTTAAGATTTTTTTGTTAGTTCATAGATTTATTTGTTAGATTAGATGTGGTGTAATTTAGATATGTAGTTCATATTGTGTAATTTAGATTGTGTAATTAATTTGTTCATATTATGTTAGATTATTTTTTTCTGTTAGTAGATTTTTTGTTAGATTTTGTTAGATTTTTTATGATTTTTGTTAGATTTTTTTTAGATTTTTTTGTAGTTCATAGATTTTTTTGTTGGATGTGTAGTAATTTAGATGTGTAGTTCAT
>NW_021174008.1:0-886 GCF_002162155.2 Triticum dicoccoides
TTGGGCTTGTTACAAGTGCACTCACAGGAGGTTGAGCCAAGGGTGACAGCTTGCTTTTTTGATCCTCTGTGGTGACCCTTAACGTACTTGGCTCGCACATTGACCTCCCACTTATTCCTAAGTGCGTCCACTTTCCTGCAGCCATGACTTTGGGACTTCTTTGCTTTCTCGTCCAGATGTCTTTGCATCTTCTCGGACCATGGCTTGTTCAATTCAACTTGTGCTTTGGCGACGGTGACCCTGTCTGCAAAGTATGACAGGGTCCGGTTCCAAGTTTCTTCAATTAGGGCTGTGATAGGCAGTGCTCGCACCCCTTTAAGAACACCATTGTACACCTCTGACATGTTGCTGGTCATTATTCCATACCGAGCCCCGGTGTCGTGAGCCTGTGCCCACTTCTCCAAATGAGGGCAATTCTCGGTGATCCACTAGCTCAAATTTATGACCGTCCTACGACCCCTCCGGTCTTCTCTCTGCGGCAAGGCCGCGCAGTCGATCTCACCATTGATACCTGCCCATATCGCATTCATTTTGGCTACAGTTTTTTGCATGCACATCCTCTTGAATAACTTGAACCAATCCTTGTTTTTGAATTTGGAGTAAAAGTTTGCTGCCAAATGCCTCATGCACCACCTTCCCTCTAGATCGGGCCAGCCCCACTCTTCTTCCGACGCCTTAATTATTTCAAGAGCGCTTAATAATCCAGTGTTGCGATCAGAAATGATGCAAACACCTTTACGCTCTTTCACGACACCCATCTTCACGCAGCTCAGGAACCACAACCAGCTATCTTTGTTCTCGCTCTCGACCAATGCATATGCAATAGGAAGAAGCTGATTATTTGCATCCGCTGCAATCGCCACCAATAGTGTGCCCTTGTACTTTC
>NW_021174009.1:0-8593 GCF_002162155.2 Triticum dicoccoides
TCACCCATCCTAGTACTACTCTCGCCCAAGCACGCTTAACTTCGGAGTTCTGATGGGATCCGGTGCTTTAGTGCTGGTATGATCGCATCCGACATGTTACCCCGGTCTTCGTCCCTTGTCCTTGCCCCTCCCAGCTCCACTACAAAGACGATTGTACATTGCTTTGGCCGCTCCCTCTCAACTACGGAGACGAGTTTAACGCGGTTTCCACCCCTCCCTCTCAACCGCACCAGTGCACGCTTGCCACGCCACAACGCCGACGCTAGACCCGTGAATCGTGAGCACCCAGCTATGACTTACCGTACTCGTGCAAAATAATAAAGCACGGTAAATATATTACTTACACGTGCGTTTTGTTTTGCAAGCGGCGCGAAAAAAATTAAAAAGGGAATGCAACACGAGGACTTCCCAGGAGGTCACCCATCCTAGTACTACTCTCGCCCAAGCACGCTTAACTTCGGAGTTCTGATGGGATTCGGTGCTTTAGTGCTGGTATGATCGCATACGACATGTTACCCCGGTCTTCGTCCCTTATCCTTGCCCCTCCCAGCTCCACTACAAAGACGATTGTACATTGCTTTGGCCGCTCCCTCTCAACTACGGAGACGAGTTTAACGCGGTTTCCACCCCTCCCTCTCAACCGCACCAGTGCACGCTTGCCGCGCCACAACGCCGACGCTGGACCCGTGAATCGTGAGCACCCAGCTATGACTTACCGCACTCGTGCAAAATAATAAAACACGGTAAATATATTACTTACACGTGCGTTTTGTTTTGCAAGCAGCGCGGAAAAAATTAAAAAGGGAATGCAACACGAGGACTTCCCAGGAGGTCACCCATCCTAGTACTACTCTCGCCCAAGCACGCTTAACTTCAGAGTTCTGATGGGATCCGGTGCTTTAGTGCTAGTATGATCGCATCCGACATGTTACCCCGGTCTTCGTCCCTTATCCTTGCCCCTCCCAGCTCCACTACAAAGACGATTGTACATTGCTTTGGCCGCTCCCTCTCAACTACGGAGACGAGTTTAACGCGGTTTCCACCCCTCCCTCTCAACCGCACCAGTGCACGCTTGCCGCGCCACAACGCCGACGCTGGACCCGTGAATCGTGAGCACCCAGCTATGACTTACCGCACTCGTGCAAAATAATAAAACACGGTAAATATATTACTTACACGTGCGTTTTGTTTTGCAAGCAGCGCGAAAAAAATTAAAAAGGGAATGCAACACGAGGACTTCCCAGGAGGTCACCCATCCTAGTACTACTCTCGCCCAAGCACGCTTAACTTCGGAGTTCTGATGGGATCCGGTGCTTTAGTGCTAGTATGATCGCATCCAACATGTTACCCCGGTCTTCGTCCCTTATCCTTGCCCCACCCAGCTCCACTACAAAGACGATTGTACATTGCTTTGGCCGCTCCCTCTCAACTACGGAGACGAGTTTAACGCGGTTTCCACCCCTCCCTCTCAACCGCACCAGTGCACGCTTGCCGCGCCACAACGCCGACGCTGGACCCGTGAATCGTGAGCACCCAGCTATGACTTACCGCACTCGTGCAAAATAATAAAACACGGTAAATATATTACTTACATGTGCGTTTTGTTTTGCAAGCGCGCGAAAAAAATTAAAAAGGGAATGCAACACGAGGACTTCCCAGGAGGTCACCCATCCTAGTACTACTCTCGCCCAAGCACGCTTAACTTCGGAGTTCTGATGGGATCCGGTACTTTAGTACTGGTATGATCGCATCCGACATGTTACCCCGGTCTTCGTCCCTTATCCTTGCCTCTCCCAGCTCCACTACAAAGACGATTGTACATTGCTTTGGCCGCTCCCCATCAACTACGGAGACGAGTTTAACGCGGTTTCCACCCTCCCTCTCAACCGCACCAGTGCACGCTTGCCGCGCCACAACGCCGACGCTGGACCCGTGAATCGTGAGCACCCAGCTATGACTTACCGCACTCGTGCAAAATAATAAAACACGGTAAATATATTACTTAGACGTGCGTTTTGTTTTGCAAGCGGCGCGAAAAAAATTGAAAAGGGAATGCAACACGAGGACTTCCCAGGAGGTCACCCATCCTAGTACTACTCTCGCCAAAGCACGCTTAACTTCAGAGTTCTGATGGGATCCGGTGCTTTAGTGCTAGTATGATCGCATCCGACATGTTACCCCGGTCTTCGTCCCTTATCCTTGCCCCTCCCAGCTCCACTACAAAGACGATTGTACATTGCTTTGGCCGCTCCCTCTCAACTACGGAGACGAGTTTAACGCGGTTTCCACCCCTCCCTCTCAACCGCACCAGTGCACGCTTGCCGCGCCACAACGCCGACGCTGGACCCGTGAATCGTGAGCACCCAGCTATGAATTACCGCACTCGTGCAAAATAATAAAACACGGTAAATATATTACTTACATGTGCGTTTTGTTTTGCAAGCGGCGCGAAAAAAATTAAAAAGGGAATGCAACACAAGGACTTCCCAGGAGGTCACCCATCCTAGTACTACTCTCGCCCAAGCACGCTTAACTTCGGAGTTCTAATGGGATCCGGTACTTTAGTACTGGTATGATCGCATCCGACATGTTACCCCGGTCTTCGTCCCTTATCCTTGCCTCTCCCAGCTCCACTACAAAGACGATTGTACATTGCTTTGGCCGCTCCCCATCAACTACGGAGACGAGTTTAACGCGGTTTCCACCCTCCCTCTCAACCGCACCAGTGCACGCTTGCCGCGCCACAACGCCGACGCTGGACCCGTGAATCGTGAGCACCCAGCTATGACTTACCGCACTCGTGCAAAATAATAAAACACGGTAAATATATTACTTACACGTGCGTTTTGTTTTGCAAGCGGCGCGAAAAAAATTAAAAAGGGAATGCAACACGAGGACTTCCCAGGAGGTCACCCATCCTAGTACTACTCTCGCCCAAGCACACTTAACTTCGGAGTTCTGATGGGATCCGATGCTTTAGGGCTGGTATGATCGCATCCGACATGTTACCCCGGTCTTCGTCCCTTATCCTTGCCCCTCCCAGCTCCACTACAAAGACGATTGTACATTGCTTTGGCCGCTCCCTCTCAACTACGGAGACGAGTTTAACGCGGTTTCCACCCCTCCCTCTCAACCGCACCAGTGCACGCTTGCCGCGCCACAACGCCGACGCTGGACCCGTGAATCGTGAGCACCTAGCTATGACTTACCGCACTCGTGCAAAATAATAAAACACGTTAAATATATTACTTACACGTGCGTTTTGTTTTGCAAGCGGCGCGAAAAAAATTAAAAAGGGAATGCAACACGAGGACTTCCCAAGAGGTCACCCATCCTAGTACTACTCTCGCCCAAGCACGTTTAACTTTGGAGTTCTGATGGGATCCGGTGCTTTAGTGCCGGTATGATCGCATCCGACATGTTACCCCGGTCTTCGTCCCTTATCCTTGCCCCTCCCAGCTCCACTACAAAGACGATTGTACATTGCTTTGGCCGCTCCCTCTCAACTACGGAGACGAGTTTAACGCGGTTTCCACCCCTCCCTCTCAACCGCACCAGTGCACGCTTGCCGCGCCACAACGCCGACGCTGGACCCGTGAATCGTGAGCACCCAGCTATGACTTACCGCACTCGTGCAAAATAATAAAACACGGTAAATATATTACTTACACGTGCGTTTTGTTTTACAAGCGGCGCGAAAAAAATTAAAAAGGGAATGCAACACGAGGACTTCCCAGGAGGTCACCCATCCTAGTACTACTCTCGCCCAAGCACGCTTAACTTCGGAGTTCTGATGGGATCCGATGCTTTAGTGCTGGTATGATCGCATCCGACATGTTACCCCGGTCTTCGTCCCTTATCCTTGCCCCTCCCAGCTCCACTACAAAGACGATTGTACATTGCTTTGGCCGCTCCCTCTCAACTACGGAGACGAGTTTAACGCGGTTTCCACCCCTCCCTCTCAACCGCACCAGTGCACGCTTGCCGCGCCACAATGCCGACGCTGGACCCGTGAATCGTGAGCACCCAGCTATGACTTATCGCACTCGTGCAAAATAATAAAACACGGTAAATATATTACTTACACGTGCGTTTTGTTTTGCAAGCGGCACGAAAAAAATTAAAAAGCGAATGCAACACGAGGACTTCCCAGGAGGTCACCCATCCTAGTACTACTCTCGCCCAAGCACGCTTAACTTTGGAGTTTTGATGGGATCCGGTGCTTTAGTGCTGGTATGATCGCATCCGACATGTTACCCCGGTCTTCGTCCCTTATCCTTGCCCCTCCCAGCTCCACTACAAAGACGATTGTACATTGCTTTGGCCGCTCCCTCTCAACTACGGAGACGAGTTTAACGCGGTTTCCAACCCTCCCTCTCAACCGCACCAGTGCACGCTTGCCGCGCCGCAACGCCGACGCTGGACCCGTGAATCGTGAGCACCCAGCAATGACTTACCGCACTCGTGCAAAATAATAAAACACGGTAAATATATTACTTACACGTGCGTTTTGTTTTGCAAGCGGCGCGAAAAAAATTAAAAAAGGAATGCAACACGCGGACTTCCCAGGAGGTCACCCATCCTAGTACTACTCTCGCCCAAGCACGCTTAACTTCGGAGTTTTGATGGGATCCGGTGCTTTAGTGTTGGTATGATCGCATCCGACATATTACCCCGGTCTTCGCCCCTTATCCTTGCCCCTCCCAGCTCCTCTACAAAGACGATTGTACATTGCTTTGGCCGCTCCCTCTCAACTACGGAGACGAGTTTAACGCGGTTTCCACCCCTCCCTCTCAACCGCACCAGTGCACGCTTGCCGCGCCACAACGCCGACGCTGGACCCGTGAATCGTGAGCACCCAGCTATGACTTACCGCACTCGTGCAAAATAATAAAACACGGTAAATATATTACTTACACGTGCGTTTTGTTTTGCAAGCGGCGTGAAAAAAATTAAAAAGGGAATGCAACATGAGGACTTCCCAGGAGGTCACCCATCCTAGTACTACTCTCGCCCAAGCACGCTTAACTTCAGAGTTTTGATGGGATCCGGTGCTTTAGTGATGGTATGATCGCATCCGACATGTTACCCCGGTCTTCGTCCCTTATCCTTGCCCCTCCCAGCTCCACTACAAAGACGATTGTACATTGCTTTGGCCGCTCCCTCTCAACTACGGAGACGAGTTTAACGCGGTTTCCACCCCTCCCTCTCAACCGCACCAGTGCACGCTTGCCGCGCCACAACGCCGACGCTGGACCCGTGAATCGTGAGCACCCAGCTATGACTTACCGCACTCGTGCAAAATAATAAAACACGGTAAATATATTACTTACACGTGCGTTTTGTTTTGCAAGCGGCGCGAAAAAAATTAAAAAGGGAATGCAACACGAGGACTTCCCAGGAGGTCACCCATCCTAGTACTACTCTCGCCCAAGCACGCTTAACTTCGGAATTCTGATGGGATCCGGTGCTTTAGTGCTGCTATGATCACATCCGACATGTTACCCCGGTCTTCGTCCCTTATCCTTGCCCCTCCCAGCTCCACTACAAAAACGATTGTACATTGCTTTGGCCGCTCCCTCTCAACTACGGAGACGAGTTTAACGTGGTTTCCACCCCTCCCTCTCAACCGCACCAGTGCACGCTTGCCGCGCCACAACGCCGACCCTGGACCCGTGAATCGTGAGCACCCAGCTATGACTTACCGCACTCGTGCAAAATAATAAAACACGGTAAATATATTACTTACACGTGCGTTCTGTTTTGCAAGCGGCGCGAAAAAAATTAAAAAGGGAATGCAACATGAGGACTTCCCAGGAGGTCACCCATCCTAGTACTACTCTCGCCCGAGGTCACCCATCCTAGTACTACTCTGGCCCAAGCACGCTTAACTTCGGAGTTTTGATGGGATCCGGTGCTTTAGTGCTGGTATGATCGCATCCGACATGTTACCCCGGTATTCGTCCCTTATCCTTGCCCCTCCCAGCTTCACTACAAAGACGATTGTACATTGCTTTGGCCGCTCCCTCTCAACTACGGAGACGAGTTTAACGCGGTTTCCACCCCTCCCTCTCAACCGCACCAGTGCACGCTTGCCACGCCACAACGCCGACGCTGGACCCGTGAATCGTGAGCACCCAGCTATGACTTACCGCACTCGTGCAAAATAATAAAACACGGTAAATATATTACTTACACGTGCGTTTTGTTTTGCAAGCGGCGCGGAAAAAATTAAATAGGGAATGCAACACGAGGACTTCCCAAGAGATCACCCATCCTAGTACTACTCTCGCCCAAGCACGCTTAACTTCGGAGTTCTGATGGAATCCAGTGCTTTAGTGCTGGTATGATCGCATCCGACATGTTACCCCGGTCTTCGTCCCTTATCCTTGCCCCTCCCAGCTCCACTACAAAGACGATTGTACATTGCTTTGGCCGCTCCCTCTCAACTACGGAGACGAGTTTAACGCGGTTTCCACCCCTCCCTCTCAACCGCACTAGTGCACGCTTGCCGCGCCACAACGCCGATGCTGGACCCGTGAATCATGAGCACCCAGCTATGACTTACCGCACTCGTGCAAAATAATAAAACACGGTAAATATATTACTTACACGTGCGTTTTGTTTTGCAAGCGGCACGAAAAAAATTAAAAAGGGAATGCAACACGAGGACTTCCCAGGAGGTCACCATTCCTAGTACTACTCTCGCCCAAGCACGCTTAACTTCGGAGTTCTGATGGGATCCGGTGCTTTAGTGCTGGTATGATCGCATCCGACATGTTACCCCGGTCTTCGTCCCTTATCCTTGCCCCTCCCAGCTCCACTACAAAGACGATTGTACATTGCTTTGGCCGCTCCCTCTCAACTACGGAGACGAGTTTAATGCGGTTTTCACCCCTCCCTCTCAACCGCACCAGTGCACGCTTGCCGCGCCACAACGCCGACGCTGGACCCGTGAATCGTGAGCACCCAGCTATGACTTACCGCACTCGTGCAAAATAATAAAACACGGTAAATATATTACTTACACGTGCGTTTTGTTTTGCAAGCGGCGCGAAAAAAATTAAAAATGGAATGCAACACGAGGACTTCCTAGGAGGTCACCCATCCTAGTACTACTCTTGCCCAAGCACGCTTAACTTCGGAGTTCTGATGGGATCCGGTGCTTTAGTGCTGGTATGATCGCATCCGACATGTTATCCCGGTCTTCGTCCCTTATCCTTGCCCCTCCCAGCTCCACTACAAAGACGATTGTACATTGCTTTGGCCGCTCCCTCTCAACTACGGAGACGAGTTTAACGCGGTTTCCACCCCTCCCTCTCAACCGCACCAGTGCACGCTTGCCGCGCCACAACGCCGACGCTGGACCCGTGAATTGTGAGCACCCGGCTATTGCTTACCGCACTCGTGCAAAATAATAAAACACGGTAAATATATTACTTACACATGCGTTTTGTTTTGCAAGCGGCGCGAAAAAAATTAAAAAGGGAATGCAACACGAGGACTTCCCGGGAGGTCACCCATCCTAGTACTACTCTCGCCCAAGCACGCTTAACTTCGGAGTTCTGATGGGATCCGGTGCTTTAGTGCTGGTATGATCGCATCCGACATGTTACCCCGGTCTTCGTCCCTTATCCTTGCGCCTCCCAGCTCCACTACAAAGGTAAATATATTACTTACACGTGCGTTTTGTGTTGCAAGCGGCGCGAAAAAAATTAAAAAGGGCAACACGAGGACTTCCCAGGAGGTCACCCATCCTAGTACTACTCTCGCCGAAGCACGCTTAACTTCGGAGTTCTGATGGGATCCGGTGCTTTAGTGCTGGTATGATCGCATCCGACATGTTACCCCGGTCTTCGTCCCTTATCCTTGCCCCTCCCAGCTACACTACAAAGACGATTGTACATTGCTTTGGCCGCTCCCTCTCAACTACGGAGACGAGTTTAACGCGGTTTCCACCCCTCCCTCTCAACCGCACCAGTGCACGCTTGCCGCGCCACAACGCCGACGCTGGACCCGTGAATCGTGAGCACCCAGCTATGACTTACCGCACTCGTGCAAAATAATAAAACACGGTAAATATATTACTTACACGTGCGTTTTGTTTTGCAAGCAGCGCGAAAAAAATTAAAAAGGGAATGCAACACGAGGACTTCCCAGGAGGTCACCCATCCTAGTACTACTCTCGCCCAAGCACGCTTAACTTCGGAGTTCTGATGGGATCCGGTGCTTTAGTGCTGGTATGATCGCATCCAACATGTTAGCCCGGTCTTCGTCCCTTATCCTTGCCCCTCCCAGCTCCACTACAAAGACGATTGTACATTGCTTTGGCCGCTCCCTCTCAACTACGGAGACGAGTTTAACGCGGTTTCCACCCCTCCCTCTCAACCGCACCAGTGCACGCTTGCCGTGCCACAACACCGACGCTGGACCCGTGAATCGTGAGCACCCAGCTATGACTTGCCGCACTCGTGCAAAATAATAAAACACGGTAAATATATTACTTACACGTGCGTTTTGTTTTGCAAGCGGCGCGAAAAAAATTAAAAAGGGAATGCAACACGAGGACTTCCCAGGAGGTCACCCATACATG
>NW_021174010.1:0-2960 GCF_002162155.2 Triticum dicoccoides
GTCTTAGACCTTCGCCAACGTGCCCGATGGGTTCGTCAAGCTTCTTTCTTTCATCGTTCAGGTCGCGATGGGGCCATCCGTGCGCCCAGTCTTCACACTCTGCCAGCACCGAGTCAACGACAGTCTGACCATGCACCAGGCCGCGGTGCAGTTCAAGGGAGGGCGTGGTGAGTTACGCCGCTTCCGGTTTGTGGGAAGAGCCATGCCTACGGAGAGGCATGCTATGCAGATGGCAGCCCGCGAGGCGATAGCTCGTCTCAGGGATGTCTTCCCCGTGATGAAGACTCGTCGTTACCGTTATCTTCCGTGCCATGTGCCTTACACCTGTCACTACGCATACTCCTGCCCCAGAGGAGAACGAGATGAGGCTTTTGAGATGCTCATTCTCCGGGCCCTGGAGGCAGCCTTCGACAACTTGGTGGACGACTTCGTAGCTACCCGCATGGACTCAGTCCATGGCTGTGCTGCCAACAGGAGGGAGCTCCTACCCATCGCTCCGCCATTGACTTTTGTCTCGTCATCAGCATCTTTTACGCCTACTCGTCGTCTGCCTTCTACCGAAGAATTCAACCAAGTTATTGCGCCCACTCCAGTGCGCACTGCACCACCCTTCGTGCCCACTCCTGTACGTGTTGCTCCGCCCCTGGCAACCGCTCTGCCCACTCTGCGCAACACTACACGTATGGAGCCCATTAGCGAGGAGGAAGTCGAGTCCCCAACCTCGCTACGCCTCGCCCTCGGCAGGGCAAGGGAAATCGTCAACATTTCTGCCTGAGTACGCTTAGCTGCCATGTAATGTGCCGCTTTGTAAGATATGTACATAGGTTGTGAGAAGTAGCCTGTTTGCGCATCATGTAGGATCTGGAGAAGTGACTAGCCTTAATAACATGTCAGGATTAAGTACGCATATCCTGAGTGATGTATTGTATAATTACCGCCCGCGTGTAAGATATGTAATGAGAAGTCCTTCTCCGTGCGCAAGTCGATTTGTTTTTCTTAAGTAAGCTTGGGTATTTAATAATATCTGCCAGCTTTATGCATTTTATGGATTTGTTTTTGGGACTTTTTCCGCTTTTCTTATGGGTTTTACAAAATATCCCCAGAGTGAAAAATGTCTCGTCCTTGGACTCGCTCCATGCCAATTCCATCAGAGGAAAATTATGATGCACAACCCAGCAACGAGTTCACTCAGGGATAGTCAAGCCAACCGGGCAATGAATCGGCACTTTCACAAATGTGCCGCCTTTATGAACAGAGTCAGCAACAACATCGTGAAATAATGAACCAAGTCATCAACATGGGAAATCACCATGGACAGTATCAACAGCACTCCAAGTTATCTGAGCTACAGAAGACACGTCCTCAAACATTTTCTCATACTGACAAGCCTCTTGAAGCCGAGGACTGGCTTCGAGATATGGAGAGAAAATTAATTATTGCAAAATGTTCAGACCCCGAGAAGGTATTATATGCTCCGCACTATCTCACAGGAGCAGCCGCATCGTGGTGGGAGAATTTTCTGCACATGCATCCCAACGAAAATGACATAAACTGGGATGATTTCAAGGAAGGTTTCCGTGGTGCACATATTCCTAAGAGTATTATGAAAATCAAGAAGAGAGAATTTGATGACCTAAAACAAAGGAACATGACAGTGTCAGATTACAACAGTCAATTTACCCTATTATCCCGCTACGCCAATGAGGAGCGTATGACTGAAATCAAGAAGATGGAGAAGTTCCTTGACGGTCTGGCACCCGCACTTAAATGCCAACTGGTCGTGCACACTTTTCCTGATTTTAAAAACGCTGGTGGACAAGGCCATTACTCTGGAAAATGAGAGACGCAGTCTGGAAGATATCCGCAAGCGAAAAAGGGAAAAGACTAATCACACTCGCAATCACCGAAGCAAGATAGATTTTAAAAAGGGTGGGACACCCAAATTCTCATCCAATGTCTCACGCCCAATCAAGAATTTTCATGCAAGGGACAAGGAATTCACCTATCGCCCCGGCGTTACTTGTTACGCTTGTGGAGAAGAAGGGCACTATGCCAAACAGTACCCCAAGCCAAGGAATTCAACCCCAAAGCCAAACAACGGCAACAATTCCGCGCCCAAGCGAAACAATTTCAATCCCAACAATAACCACAGGAAGGGTCATATGAACCACGTAACCAAAGAGGAGGCACAAAATGCTCCGGATATCGTACTCGGTACGTTTCCTGTCAACACAATACCTGCAATGGTTTTGTTTGATTCTGGAGCTTCTCACTCTTTCATCTTGAAAAGTTTTGCTTTGCAAAATAATTTTTCGATGCTTCCTTTGGAGAAATCCATAATAATCAAGTCCCACGGGATTCAGCAAGTTTCTCAGAATTACTGTCAGAATGTGGTCATTGAGTTTGAAGGATTGGAGTTTTACGCAAATCTTATTGTATTGGAAAATAAAGGACTGGATGTCATCCTAGGGATGGATTGGCTAACCACCAATAAAGGTTTTATCGACTGTTTCAACAGGACCGTGATTCTCACACACCACCAAGGGAAGACAATAAGAGTATCAGCCAAGGAAGGAAAAAGACCCCGGCAACCGAGATTAAATAAGGTGGACATTTCTGAGCTAAACAAGGTTCAAGTAGTGTGTGAATTTCCAGATGTATTCCCTGAAGAGCTGCCAGGCATGCCACCAGATTGAGAAATAGAATTCCGCATTGAGCTAGCACCAGGAACCACCCCCATATACAAGAAACCATACAGAATGGCACCATCCGAGTTGATCGAATTGAAGAAGCAAATAAAGGAATTACTGGATAAAGGATACATTCGGGCCAGCTCCTCACCTTGGGGATCACCAATTTTATTTGCCAAGAAGAAGGATGGAACGCTGAGATTGTGTATCGACTATCGAGCACTTAACATGGTCACAGTCAAAAACAAATACCCGATGCCAAGGATAAAC
>NW_021174011.1:0-1155 GCF_002162155.2 Triticum dicoccoides
TCGTCTTCCTCCTCGCCAGAAGGACGCGGACACCGCGACGCCGCCGTGCGCGCCACCTCCACCCTGCTCTGGCCACCTCCTGCTTCCTCCCCGAGCCCTCTGGTGACGCCACGCACTTCCCCTCGCCCCCTGCACCTCCCCTCTCTTCCCCTGGACCCCGTTCCCTCCTCTGCTTCCCTCCCTGCACGCGCCCGAGCGGAGCCCATCGCCGCCGACGCCGTTACCGGGGCCACAGCCACCCCCTCGCTCCCACTATGCATCCCTGAGCTCCGCCCTGACCCCGTGAAGCTACCCACGCGACGCACGCGACCAGGGGAGGCCGCAGTCGACCGGAGCATCGTCGTCTTCACCTCCGGTGCCCGGAGATCGACTCCACCGATTCGGCGCGTCCAGAGCTTCCCCGACTTCGTCGTCTCCTCCGCTAGCCCCTCCGTGAGCTCTCCTACGTTTCCCCTCTCTCCCCGTTGGTCTCCCGTGCAGTAGCCATGCTAGCCACCGTACCGAGCGCCGCCGTCCGCCATGGACGCCGGGCATGGCACTGACGTGCTGTTGCGGCTAGTCCGACGAGCCTAGCGTGCTCCTAGCTGCCCCAGGAGTCCGCATAGCCCCCTCAGCCAGCCCCCTAGCGCTCCGTAACCTCGCTCCGCCCAAACCCGAGCTCCGGAAGCCGCCGCGGCCTCCACTCCGGCGAGCCCCGGCGTCCCCGCAGCCTCCCACCTACCCCATCAGTTGCGGGAGAGCCCGGGCTACGCCCCGGTGCCCTCAGCGCGCGAATCCGAAGCCCCTAGCGCAAGTCCGGCGTGCTCCGCCGTGCTCTGTGGTCACCGCCGGCCAAACTCCGGCGGGCCGATGTGGCCACTTAATTAGGGGCTAATCACCCTATGAGCCACTGCCATGTGGGCCCCTGCGCCTAATTAGGATTAGTATTTTTTCTGTTTAGTTTAACTAACCACATGGGCCCCACCCGTCAGCTTTGACCACGCTGACATGGACGTTGACCGACCCCACACGTCAGTATTGACCTGCTGACGTGTCTGTTGACCCGGCCCCACCTGCCATTGACACTAACCAGCCTCAGTCACTGACCAGTGGACCCCACTGGTCAGGTTTGACCACCAGCAGCGTCTGTTGACCTGCTGACGTCATAGTGACGCA
>NW_021174012.1:0-1501 GCF_002162155.2 Triticum dicoccoides
TCTCCTCGTCGCCCTGCGGAAAAGCGATCACCGGGTTGTCTGTGGAACTTGGAAGGGTGTGTTTTATTAAGTATCCGGTTCTAGTTGTCATAAGGTCAAGGTACAACTCCAAGTCGTCCTGTTACCGAAGATCACGGCTATTCGAATAGATTAACTTCCCTGCAGGGGTGCACCACATAGCCCAACACGCTCGATCCCATTTGGCCGGACACACTTTCCTGGGTCATGCCCGGCCTCGGAAGATCAACACGTCGCAGCCCCACCTAGGCAAAACAGAGAGGCCAGCACGCCGGTCTAAACCTAAGCGCACAGGGGTCTGGGCCCATCGCCCATAGCACACCTGCACGTTGCGAGGGCGGCCGGAAGCAGAACTAGCCCCCTTAATACAAGAGTAGGCTTACGTTCCAATCCGGCGCGCGCCGCTCCGTCGCTGACGTCTGAAGTGCTTCGGCTGATACCACGACGTCGGGATACCCATAACTACTCCCACGTAGATGGTTAGTGCGTATAGGCTCGTAGCCAGACTCAGATCAAATACCAAGATCTCGTTAAGCGTGTTAAGATCTCGTAGTCTACCGGAGAGAAGAGGGGGAAGAAACAATGAATACAATGCAAACAAATGCATAACGATGCATGACATGACAAGTAACGATGCTAGGTGTGCCCATTCGCGGTAGTAGGTGATACCGACGAAGGGGGGAAACATCCGGGAAAGTATTCCCGGTGTTTCGCGTTTTCGGACTGATGAACCGGAGGGGGAAAGTTGCGGGTTCGATAGGTTAGGGGTGTGTGGCGGACGAACGGACCGCGTATCCGGAATCGTCACGTCGTTCTAAGCAACTTTCATGTTGAAAATATTTTAATCCGAGTTACGGATTAAAAGATATGAATTTTAAAAGATTTTAATAATTTTGGAATTTAATTATTTATTTAATTAATTCGAAAAAAATGTATTTATGATGTCAGCATGATGTCATGCTGACGTCAGCAGTCAACAGGGTTGACTGAGTCAACCTGACATGTGGGTCCAGTGGGACCCACATGTCATTCGCTGTTTAGGTTAATTATAGATTAGTTAATTTAATTACTATCTAATTAACCTAACTAGTTAATTAAATCAATTAAACCGGATTAATTAACTTAACTAATTCATTAGATAATTAATTAATTAATTATTAATTTTATTAAATCATTTTTTTATTTATTATTTTTATATTTAATTCCCTTTTTTTTATAAACGTTATGGGCATGGGGCCCATCTGTCATAGGCCCCAGGGGCCTAACGGGCGCACGGGTAAGCGGCCGCTGGGCACTGGGTGCGGGCGCCCATCGAGGGCGAGGCCGTGGCCTCGGCTGGGCACACCCGTGAGCAGGGGGGCCTCGGCCAGGGCCGGCGAGCGGCACCTGGGGCGGGGTGGAGGAGAGCCGGGGCGTGCGGTGGGGCGTGGGCACGCACCGGCGAGCCAGGGCGCAGCCGAGCGCGGATGTGCGCACGCACAGC
>NW_021174013.1:0-1413 GCF_002162155.2 Triticum dicoccoides
ACTATGAAACCTGTCAATCCCCGGGATCAAGGTGTATCGGAGAAGGACCGAAACATGGAGCATTAGAACTCAAAGTTTTGTCAAGAAAACTCTAAGACAGGAGATATCAATCATGAAATGAAAGCTCATGGCAGTAACATGGGCATAGACATGGCTATCCATGATGTTATCGCTCGCCTATGCTATTGTCACCGTGCGGAGTTAAGCATGCAGATGCATGGAAGGATTGGATGGTAGAAAGCTGATGGAGCATCTATCTGCAAACGTTGGAGTGTTAACCTTAGCTGGTGTATTCACCAGGATCTGGAGTGTTACATCAGGTAGTTAAGATGGACCTACAAGAAGCAATATTTGACAATAAGGCAATTGGTGAAGAACTCAGGACCCAGAAGCTGAAAGTAGACAAGATGAAGGAGCAAAACATCGAGATACCGGAGATTTGACAGTAACTGAAGGACAGTAGGACCATGGCTCATGCCAAGGATGTTGAAACCTAGAAGTTTGGAATGCAATTCCAGAATATTCAAGGATGTCACGAGAGACTTCACGTTAACAGAGTTGATCTGGCAAAAGAACTTGAGAAGGACAAGCATGATCGGAAGAAGCCATTGGAGGCATGAACAAGGCTTGAAGAGTTTGGAGACGTTGAAGATTTATTGACCTTTAGAAGACCAAACCCCTGTTATATACCTACGTTAGATGCGATGCTTGTGAGCTGTCATTTGTTTGATGTTTTCTCGACAGCCACAAAAAAAAAATCTGTCTTTTCAAAACTTTTGTTTGTATTGTGTGCATCCCTCTCTTGATATCTCTTATCTCACCCCAAAACCCATGGACCCAATAGAGGATGAATGGAGATGAGCTTGTATTTTCTGGACCGATGAGTCAATTGGAGACAGACCGATGGATTCAGAACATGGAGGATCATATGGAGAACAACCCTATAGTCGGAAAGGATATGGCCCAGTATGCCCTTCAATGCTTTGAAAGAGGTGCTGCTACTTGGTGGAAGATATACCAAACCATGAAAGGATGGAAAAGAGTAACCACTTGGAAAGAATTTAAGTTGACTTTGCTAAAGTCTCAGTTTGTGTCCCAGAAGTTGAAGCCTTATGGAAAGGATATGAAGAAACCTTGTGCATGCAAGATTTGTGGAGAAATCGGGCACACCCATAAGGAACACAAGGATGAATGCCCTAATTGTGAAGGAAGTCACCCAACTGAAGAATGCCCAACTAGACAGATTACTTGTTTCTTGTGTCAAGGGACTACCCACTACCCTGCTCAGTGTCACATTTACCCCATGGTACAACGAACCATCCAGCTGAAGGAAGAAGCAATGAAAGGAGCTCTCATGGAAGGTTTAGAAGAACCTGTGATGAAGAAAGAGGTGGAGGACACACCCAAAGAAGA
>NW_021174014.1:0-1143 GCF_002162155.2 Triticum dicoccoides
GTGGAGCTGAGGCCAACCCGCAGCTCTTGGCGGAGCCCGTTGGGGTCGGGGTGGCCGGAGTCGACGGCGGCGAGCTCGGCTGCGGCCGCCGGGGTTCGGTCGTGCACGGGAACGGTGCTGGAGCTCGAAGTCGAGCAAAGCGAGGCGCTAGGGATGCTCTACGGGGTCTTGCGAACTTGTTGGACTCGCCGGGGTGACCAAATGGTCACCGGAGCTGCGTCGACGGCGAGCTCGGCGACGGCGGAGGTTCGGCCGTGGTGGGGAGGTGGCTACGGTGAGGGAACGAGGGGAAGGAGAGGGGGAAACGGTGGCGTAGCTCACCGCGGTTGTAGTGGGCGTCGAAGCGGGCTCGGGGACGCACTGGAGACGGCGAATTCGACGGCGACGGTGGTCGGAGCCCGAAGAGGGGAACGGCGACGTGGCGGTGATGCAGGGTTTCCGGGGAGCTGTGGAGCGGTGGGGAGGAAGAGGGAGTCGAGGCGGAGCTCCTGAGCTAGTCGGGGGAGCGAGGGGTGGTCGGAGATGGCTGCTATGGCGAACGGCGGCGAGTGTGGTGTTCGGCCGGGCGAGAGAGAGAGCGAGGGAGAGGAGAGGAGAGCCGGGGGAGAGTGAGAGAGAGCAGGGGGAGAGCGTGGCGTCGTCCAGGGAGTCGAGCGAGGAGGGGAGGCCAGGCAAGCAGGCGAGCAGGTGGCGTGGCGCGGTGGCCGTGCGCGCGCGCCGGCCACACTCCCCTCCCTCTGTCGGGGCGAAGACGACAGAGGAGGGAGGTGGGCTGGGCCGGCTGCCGGCTGGGCCAGCCAGCTGGCTGGGCCGCACAGTGGAGGAGCCCAGGTAAGCTCCTCCTGTTATATATTTTTCTGTTTTTTTGTTTTATTTAATATATCTGCAACTTTGTTGAATTAAATAAAATACCTAGGCAAGTTCAAAAATCACCAAACTATTCCTGGCCCATAGTTGGATTATTTCCAACATGAAACATTTTAGTTTGGAGATATTTGAGCATTTAAATATTTTATATTATTTTAAATGCCCAAATTCAAATATTTATGAATTAATTCAAAAACCCTAAGATGGCCTAGGAAAATGTGCACCACTTTTGGCAGAGGTTCTGAACCAAGACAAAAATGATGGGCATTTTAGAAG
>NW_021174015.1:0-2372 GCF_002162155.2 Triticum dicoccoides
CCATAGATGCATCAAAATAAGCAAACAACACGCGAAAAACAGAATGTGTCAAAAAGAGAACAGTCTGTAGCAATCTGGATATTTTGAATACTTCGGTAACTTCAAAAATCCTGAGAAATTAGGACGTCCTAAGAAATTTGTCTATTAATCTTCTGCAAACATAATCATTTAAAAATCACTCTTCTGCTAAAAATTAGAATTGTTTTCATGAGCGCAAAAATTTCTGTTTTTCAGCAAGATCAAATCAACTATCACCATAAGCTATCCCAAAGGTCTTACTTGGCACAAACTCTAATTAATACACAAAACCACATCTAACCAGAGGCTAGATGAATTATTTAATGCAAAATAGAACCTAAAAAGCAAAAACAAAAAATAAGTTGGGTTGTCTCCCAACAAGCGCTATTGTTTAACGCCCTTAGGTAGGCATAAAACACGAATAGATCTAAGTATTCTCATCATTGGCATGCAATCCATAAGTGGCTCTCATAATAGATTCACAAGGCAATTTAAGTTTCTTTCTAGGGAAGTGTTCCATACCTTTCCTTAATGGAAATTGAAATCTAATTTTTCCTTCTTTCATATCAATAATTGCACCAATCATTCTAAGGAAAGGTCTACCAAGAATAATAGGACATGTAGGATTGCCATCTATATCAAGAACAATTAAATATATGGGCACATAATTCCTATTTGCAACAATAATAACATCATTAATCCTTCCCATAGGCTTTTTAATAGTGGAATCCGCAAGATGCAAATTTAAGAAACAATCATCAAATTCACGGAAACCTAACACATCACATAAAGTTTTTGGAATCGTGGAAACACTAGCACTCAAATCACACAAAGCATGGGATTCATAATCTTTAATCTTAATCTTAATGGTAGGTTACCGTTCATCATAAAGTTTTCTAGGGATAGAAACTTCCAATTCAAGCTTTTCTTCAAAAGATTTCATGATAGCATAAACGATATATTTAGTAAAAGCTTTGTTTTGATTATAAGCATGAGGAGAATTCAACATGAATTGCAACGAGGAAATACAATCTATTAAAGAACAATTATCATAATTAAATTCCTTGAAATCCAAAAGAGTGGGTTCATTGCTATTTAAAGTTTTGACCTCTCCAATCCCACTTTTATCAATTTTTGCATCTAGATCTAAAAACTCTGAATCATTGGGATGCCTTCTAACTAAAGTTGACTCATCTCCAGTCCCATATTTATCAAGATTTACATTGGAAAACAAAGATTCAATAGGAGTGACATCAATCACTTTAAGATCTTCATCATTATTCAAAGCCTCTGGTTTGGCGGCCATTTTGTTTACTAAAGTAGCTTCTTTATCAGAAATTTCACCTACTAAATTTTCAAGATGCGCAAACTAAGATCTCAAACCATAAAATTCCTTAGACATATCATCAAGCTCTTTATTCATGTATTCCATAAAACTTTTCTGCTCCTTGAGATCGCTTCTAAAGAAATTGTTATGCTCAAATTGCAAAGACATGGAGCTACTAACATTACTTCAATTTTGTCTAACCTCCTAAGGTGAGGGTCAACATTTTTGGAGGAGTCATTGTGACAAGGCAAGCAATCCAACACATGAGCACACAAAAAGCAAGCGAAGAAGATGAACGGAAGAGGGGCGAAGAAAAGGTGAATCTTTTTTTGAAAATCATTTTAGAAGTGGGGGAGAGGAAAATGAGAGGCGAATGGCAAATAATGTAATGCGAGGAATGAGAGTTTATGATGGGTACTTGGTATGTCTTGGCTTGGCGTAGATCTCCCCGGCAACGGCGCCAGAAATTCTTCCTGCTACCTCTTGATCTTGTGTTGGTTTTTTCCTTGAAGAGGAAAGTGTGATGCAGCAAAGTAGAGAAAGTATTTCCCTCAGTTTTGAGAACCAGGGTATCAATCCAGTAGGAGATAACACACAAGTCATCGAATACCTGCACAAACAAACACCAACTTGCACCCAACGCGACAAAGGGGTTGTCAATCCCTTGACGGTTATTTGCAAGGTGAGATCTGATATAGATGGATAAACGGTAACGTAATATTTTTGGTATTTTTGGTTTATGGAACGGAAGGTAAAAGATTGCGAAGAAAGTAAATAGGAAACTAAAATTGTAGATTGGAAACTTATATGATGGAAAGTAGACCGGGGGCCACAGGTTTCACTAGAGGCTTCTCTCAAGATAGAAAATATTACGGTGGGTGAACAAATTAGTGTCGAGCAATTGAGATAAAAGCGCAAAGTTATGACGATATCTAAGGCAATGATCATGAATATAGGCATTGCGTCCGTGTCAAGTAGACCAACTCCTGCCTGCATCTACTACTATTACTCCACACATCGACCGGCT
>NW_021174016.1:0-908 GCF_002162155.2 Triticum dicoccoides
AGAATCCTCCAGTCGCTCCCACCAAGCTACAAGAGCTTTGTGATGAACTACAACATGCAGGGAATGGAAAAGACCATTCCTGAAGTGTTCTCGATGCTGAAGTCAGCAGAGGCTGAAATCAAGAAAGAACATCAAGTGTTGATGGTCAATAAGACCACTAAGTTCAAGAAGGGCAAGGGTAAGAAGAACTTCAAGAAGGACGGCAAAGATGTTGCCGCGCCTGGTAAGCCAGTTACCGGGAAGAAGTCAAAGAATGGACCCAAGCCTGAGACTGAGTGCTTTTATTGCAAGGGGAAGGGTCACTGGAAGCGGAACTGCCCCAAATACTTAGCAGATAAGAAGGCCGGCAACACCAAAGGTATATTTGATATACATGTGATTGATGTGTACCTTACCAGTACTCGTAGTAACTCCTGGGTATTTGATACCGGTGCCGTTCCTCATATTTGTAACTCACAGCAGGAGCTGCAGAATAAACGGAGACTGGCGAAGGACGAGGTGACGATGCGCGTCGGGAATGGTTCCAGAGTCGATGTGATCGCCGTCGGCACGCTGCCTCTACATTTACCTACGTGATTAGTTTTGAACCTTAATAATTGTTATTTAGTGCCAAGTTTGAGCATGAACATTGTATCTGGATCTCGTTTAATACGAGATGGCTACTCATTTAAGTCTGAGAATAATGGTTGTTCGATTTATATGAGAGATATGTTTTATGGTCATGCTCCGATGGTCAATGGTTTATTCTTAATGAATCTCGAGCGTAATATTACACATGTTCATAGTGTAGATGCCAAAAGATTTAAAGTTGATAACGATAGTCCCACATACTTGTGGCACTGCCGCCTTGGTCACATTGGTGTCAAGCGCATGAAGAAGCTCCATGCCGATGGACTTTTAGAGTCTCT
>NW_021174017.1:0-881 GCF_002162155.2 Triticum dicoccoides
CCTCAGAACCATTTTGAAAATGACCCAAATAAAAATTTCTCCAAAAGGGTCCAAGAAAATGCTCATGTTGCTCTCTGAAAATATTGGACAGAGATAAAAATCAAACCAATATTTTTAGTGGCTCATGGACATTTATTTTGGGCATTTGGAATTAATGCATAAATATTTGCATTGGAAATATATTAATTATATATATTAATATATGCCCAAATATTATGCCAATTATAAAAGAGCTCTGGAATAATATAAATAGCTCCTGCAAAAATTGGCATAAGTTAAATAAATGATTTAATATATTATTTAAATCAAAACAAATGTCAGAAATTAAAAAAACAGAAAAATATATAACAGGAGGAGCTTACCTGGGCTCCTCCACTGTGCGGCCCAGCCAGCTGGCTGGCCCAGCCGGCAGCCGGCCCAGCCCACCTCCCTCCTCTATCGTCTTCGTCCCGACAGAGGGAGGGGAGTGTGGCCGGCGCGCGCGCGCGCCACCGCGCCACGCCACCTGCTCGCCTGCTTGCCTGCCCTCCCCTCCTCGCTCGATGCCCTGGACGACGCCACGCCTCTCCCCCTGCTCTCTCTCACTCTCCCCCGGCTCTCCTCTCCTCTCCCTCGCTCTCTCTCTCACACGGCCGAACACCACACTCGCCGCCGTTCGCCACAGCAGCCGTCTCCGGCCACCCCTCGCTTCCCCGACTAGCTCAGAAGCTCCGCCACGACCCCCTCTTCCTCCCCACCCCTCCACAGCTCCCCGGAAGCCCTGCATCGCCGCCACGTCGCCGTTCCCCTCTTCGGGCTCCGATCATCGTCGCCGTCGAATTCGTCGTCTCCGGCGCGTCCCCGAGCCCGCTTCGACGCCCACTGCAACCGCGGTGAGCCCC
>NW_021174018.1:0-2242 GCF_002162155.2 Triticum dicoccoides
TTTTTTTTGGAATTGTTTGGATTGCTTACCACATGTGTCACGTGGTCGTTTATTCAGGTCAACAAGACATGGAGAAAATAGCACCGAAGTTTTTTTTTCGCGGGGTTGCGCACACAGAGATAGCAAAATCTTCCCTACTCAGGATGCTACCTTTTCGCCGGTTCTCGGAAGCTTCTAGAATCTTTTGGACCTTTTTATCTCATTTTTTCTCGTGTTTCTTTTTGGTTTACTGGTTTTCTTTTAGGCCTTTTCCATGTTTTATTTTTATTTTTCTTGTTTTAATTCATGAGCATTTCAGAATTTGTGAACATTTGTAAATTCTTTAGTATTTTTTCAAACTTGTGAACTTTTTAAAAAATCACGATAATTTTCAAAATCTTGAGCATTTCTTCAAATGTGTCAACATTTTAAATATTCATAACAATTTTCAAATTCATGAACATTTTGAAAAGTTTGTAAATATCTTTAAGTCAGTGAACTTTTCAAATCTATCAAGCAACCGATAATTGCTTTTTTGTATCTACTTTTCTACTTATTCATGCACATTTTCGGAATTCACGAGCGGTGCAAGCGGCGAGCTAGCGCTGCTAGCCTGAGACACTAAAGGAGGCGCTAAATATGCATATAGTTTTCTTTCTTTTTTCTCTTTTGTTTTTCTTTATACTTTTCATTTTTAACAAAATTTGAAAAAAGTTGCCGGATTTGATTTCTTTGTTAATTGAAAAAATATCAGGAGATATAATAAATGTTAAAATAATTTCAAAGAACGTTCAGAAACTTAAAAAATCTTCCTACAATTAAAAATAACGTTCATAAATTTATAAATATTTTAGCATTTCAAAAAACTTTATTGAAATAAATAAATGTATGTGTATTTAAAAACATCATTAATTTAAAAAATGTTCCTGAATTCCAAAGTTGTTTTTCCAATCACATTATACTCCTGAATTTCAAAAGTGTTCTTCGAACTCAAAACATATTCCCAGAATTCAAAAAATATTCATGAATTCAAAAAAATATGCCTGGACTTTCCAAAATTCTTTCATTATTCAAAAAATGTGTGGATTTAAAAAAATGAAAAGGATAAACGTATAAACTAAAAGAAAATAGAAAACTGAAAATAAACCGGTAAAACCGAGAAAGAACACACACACACACACAAAAACTGATCCGGGAGGTTGGTGGAAACAAACATAGAAAAGACAGGATAACATCATATGCCAGGTCCGAATAAAAGGAGAGGGATGAGCAACTGTTTTCGAGGTTCATATCGGGTGTTTTTCTTTATTTTCTCACAATTAAATATACTATGTCCACCAGATTATATTCATCTGCTTGTGTAGTGGTTTTGTTTATCTATAGCTGTGAAATTGATATGTATTCTTCAAAATGGGCCAGATATATTTCAGGTTTTGAGTGAGTTGGAGAAAGCCATGTTTGTAAATACCAATGCTCGAAGGCGAGAAATATGTCCCTATTTTGACTGGTAAATCGTAATTTCCCCTTACCAACACATTTTGCTTCTAAATTTGCATATACACATAGAATTGTTGGTATAGCTTGTACAAACATAATGGGGGTCATCAGAGTGATCATTGTTTTAAATAACCATGAATGAGTTAGTGGTTCACGACATGAAGACATGCTCTTTAAGACGATCAAGTGGTGGATGGTTTTGTAGAATTCAAGTAATCAATTTAAGGTTAGGAAATTAGCAATTCAATGTGTAACATAAATGCTTAAGTTGGTCCTAAATGAAATTACGAAGTAGAAACTGAATTTCTGAACAACAATTTGAAAGGTTGCATTACCTATTTGGTGAGGACTTATGTGTAGACAATACTTTTTGTGTATGTCTCGCTTGTGTTGTTATTCTTCTTATTTTTCTTCTCCTTTTTGTGTTTGTGTTGCTTGTATTGATCTTCTTATTCTTCTCGTAGTTCTTATTATGTGTACTGATGTATACTACACAACTTACTTTTGTAGACTCGTGTTAGGCCTCCAAGCGCATGGTTTTGTAGGGCAGTAGCAATTTTTCCTCAAGTGGATGACCTAAAATTTATAAATCCGTGGGAGACGTAGTATGAAGATGGTCTCTCAAACAACCCTGCAATCAAATACAAGAAATCTCTTGTGTCCCCAACACACCCAATACAATGGCAAATTGTATAGGTGCACTAGTTCGGCGAAGAGATGATGATACAAGTGTAGTATGGATAGTAGATATAGGTTTTTGTAATAT
>NW_021174019.1:0-1035 GCF_002162155.2 Triticum dicoccoides
TTATGATATTGATCATGAAACTTCGGATCAAGTCACTCCCAAACCTCGTAGGATGACAAGGATGCGTACTACTTCAGAGTGGTACGTAATCCTGTCTTGAAGGTCATGTTGCTAGACAACAATGAACCTACGAGCTATGGAGAAGCGATGGTGGGCCCGGATTCCGATAAATGGCTTGAGGCCATAAAATCCGAGAGAGGATCCATGTATGAAAACAAAGTGTAGACTTTGGCAGAACGGCTCGATGGTCGTAAGGCTAATGAGTACAGATGGATTTCAAAAGGAAGACGGACAATGATGGTAAATGTCACCATTAAGAAAGCTCGACTTGTCGTTAAGATGTTTTCCGACAAGTTCAAGGAGTTGACTGCGATGAGATTTTCTCACTCGTAGCGATGCTAAGAGTCTGTTGGAATTATATTAGCGATTACTGCATTATTTATGAAATCTGGCAGATAGGATGTCAAAACATTGTTTCCTCGACGATTTTAATGAGGAAAGGTTGTATGTGATACAACCGGAAGGTTTTGTCAATCCCGAAAGATGCTAATAAGTATGCAAAGCTCCAGCAATCCTTCTAAGGACTGGAGTGAGCATCTCGGAGTTGGAATGTATGCTTTGATGATGATCAAATATTTTGGGTTTGTACAAAGTTTATGAGAAACTTGTATTTCCAAAGAAGTGAGTGGGAGCACTATAGAATTTCTGATGAGTATATGTTGTTGACATATTGTTGATCAGAAATGACGTAGAATTTCTGGAAAGCATATAGGGTTATTTTGAAAGTGTTTTTCAATGGAAAGCCTGGATTAAGCTACTTGAACATTGAGCATCAAGATCTATAAGGATAGATCAAAATGCTTAATAATACTTTCAAATGAGCACATACCTTGACATGATCTTGAAGGTGTTTAAGATGGACCAGTCAAAGAAGGAGTTCTTGCCTGAGTTGTAAGGTACGAAGTTAAGACTTAAAGCTCGACCACGGCAGAATAGAGAGAAAGGACGAAGGTCGTCCCCTATGCTTAAGACGTA
>NW_021174020.1:0-1391 GCF_002162155.2 Triticum dicoccoides
GGTGGTGGATGCAGGGCGTCACAGCAGCAGGGCTTCGCCGAGACTACGAGGGAGAGACGTAACGGGGGGAGGTGGAGGCGCCAGGGGCTGGTGTATGAAGTCCCTCCTCTCCCCCACTATATATAGGGGTGCCAGGGGGGCGCCGGCCCTAGTAGATGAGATCTACTAGGGGGGGCGGCGGCCTAGGGGAGGTTTCCCTCCCCCCCAAGGCACCTAGGGGTGCCTTCCACCACTAGGACTCCTCCTAGGGGGAAACCCTAGGCGCATGGGCCTATAGGGGCTGGTGCCCTTGGCCCATGATGGCCAAGGCACACCCCCTACAGCCCATGTGGCCCCCCGGGACAGGTGGCCCCACCCGGTGGACCCCCGGGACCCTTCCGGTGGTCCCGGTACAATACCGATAACCCCGAAACTTGTCCCGATGCCCGAAATAGCACTTCCTATATATAATTCTTTACCTCCGGACCATTCCGGAACTCCTGGTGACGTCCGGGATCTCATCCGGGACTCCGAACAACATTCGGGTTTCTGCATATACATATCTTCATAACCCTAGCGTCACCGAACCTTAAGTGTGTAGACCCTACGAGTTCGGGAGACATGCAGACATGACCGAGACGCTCTCAGTCAATAACCATCAGCGGGATCTGGATACCCATGATGGCTCCCACATGCTCCTCGATGTTGTCATCGGATGAACCACTATGTCGAGTATTCGATCAAACCCTGTATGCAATTCCCTTTGTCAATCGGTACGTTACTTGCCCGAGACTCGATCGTCGGTATCCCAATACCTTGTTCAGTCTCGTTACCGGCAAGTCACTTTACTCGTACCGTAATGCATGATCCTGTGTCCAACACCTTGGTCACATTGAGCTCAATATGATGATGCATTACCGAGTGGGCCCAGAGATACCTCTCCGTCATACGGAGTGACAAATTACAGTCTCGATCCGTGTCAACCCAACAGCTACTTTCGGAGATACCTGTAATGCACCTTTATAGTCACCCAGTTACGTTGTGACATTTGATACACCCAAGGCACTCTTACGGTATCCGGGAGTTACACGATCTCATGGTCGAAGGAAGAGATACTTGACACTTGCAAAGCTCTAGCAAAACGAACTACACGATCTATTATGCTATGCTTAGGATTGGGTCTTGTCCATCACATCATTCTCCTAATGATGTGATCCCGTTATCAACGACATCCAATGTCCATAGTCAGGAAACCATGACTATCTGTTGATCACAACGAGCTGGTCAACTAGAGGCTTACCAGGGACATAGTGTGGTCTAAGTATTCACACGTGTATTACGATTTCCGGATAATACAGTTATAGCATGAATAAAAGACAATTATCATGAACAATGAAATATAATAATACTTT
>NW_021174021.1:0-2398 GCF_002162155.2 Triticum dicoccoides
AAAAAAATCCCTAATATTCATACTAGTGACGCACCACACAAGACACTAATGGCGCACTGTGATAATCACACTAATGGCGCATCACCCACTGGTGCGCCATTAGTAAGGCAAAGCACATGGGTACATATGGCCCCATGGGAGGCATTCTAATGGCGCACTGTGGGCTATACTAATGGCGCACTACATGGTGCGCCATTAGAACACCAGATACTAACAGCGCAGCAGTGGTGCGCCATTAGAATTTAATTCTAATGGCGTGATGCTAGTGGCGCACCAGTAGTGCGTCATTAGTAGGCAAAACTGGTGCGCCCCTAGCATGCCTTTTCCTAGTAGTGATCTCAGCGGAGAAGCAGCGTGGCTTCCACCGAGCTGCTTCAGCCGGAGCATGTCTTGACGGCTCCTGCAAGCTACCCCGTGGATTTTATCACGGAGTCTCAAAATTGCCACCTTATGACGCAATGGCAGAACTTAAAAGTCAAGGCGGCTGTCGGCCAAGTTCGACCTTCTGAACCCGGCGCAACTTTTGACTGTCGTCCGATTCCAGAAGGATATGCTAGGGTGACGGTGGACGAAATAACGGAGGGATTTGAGGACCTCCAGCTTGTCCACCCTACCGGTAAAGGGGAGACTCTGCTGGGTTCTGCTATGAAGACTCCATGCCTATGGCGGAAGGAGTTCATCAAGCTTACGAACTGGACACCTCCTCCTCCTCCTCCGGCGAGTCAGGGCACTCCGCCTCCTACACCGCCTCCTCCTCCGGCGAGTGACGATCAGGGCACTCGGCCTCCTTCTCCGGCGCATGGCGACACTCTGCCTCCTTCTCCGCCTGCACCGGCACGCCCGAGCAGCCAGCAGCCTCCTCCTTCTCCACCTCGCCAGCAAGGGCGGAAGAGACCCGCCGCCGCCCCGGCTGCTCCGACGCGTCGTAGTCCTTCTCCTCCGCCTCGTAAGAAAGCACGAAATAAGACAGACGCTGCAGCCGCTCCGTCTGCTCCGGCGTCTAGCAGTACATCCAGCAGAGGCGGGAGGAAATACAGATACGGTCCTTCTCTCGAGCCTCTAGAGAAGTTACCGTACGAGAGGACGGAGGAGGAAAATGCGAAGATCGTGCAGACCGAAGTGAAGGACTTCTTTGATGGGTTGAAAGCAAAGAGACATCCACCTCCGGAGGAGAAGGTAGATCCGGTGAAAGCAAAGCGCACTATCGATGCCGTGAGGAAACCACCAAAGTCTCCGCCGCAAAACAACTATGAGCGCATTACTGCAAAGACATATCTCGAAGCTAACCGGTCGGGAAGTACTATCAGTGATAAAAGTTTAAAAGAACGAGCAGCTGGGAAAAAATTTGCCCAGCTCGGCGAACAAGCAAAGCAATCATGCCCCCCGCTCAATGTTTCTAGCGACATCGTCGCTAATGCTCCGGGGACGGTGCCCGGTTATAACAATCTTGGAGATTACCTACCTGATGATGTACATTTTGATTTCTTGGAGGTGGACGAACACAGATACGAGTACGGGAAGCCTCTCGTCCAAGATGAAAAATCTCTAACAACGATGATGCGAAGATTCCATAATTGGTACATAAAAATCTGTAGAGAGTCTGGGGGCACGAATACTTTGTATCTGAGAATTAAAGAGGAGCACGAGCTCGTTGGAACTGATCTGTTGACTGTTCCATTTGAGGAGTTCTTCGAGTTCTTCAATCAAAAGGCCCTCGATAAATTAACGGTCTTTTGCTACTGTCTGTAAGTACTATTTCTGTCATTAAGTCTCTATATATAGCTTGGCTCTTTCATTGCATGTATTTATAATTAATTATCCTCACTATATTATGCAGATTAAAGATCGTCGAGTGCAAAAAACAAGAAATGTATGATATTGGGTTCATTAACCCAAATATCATAGATGAATTTCTGGTTAAAAAGCACGCCGAAGAAGACGAGGAGAACTTGCTACAATCGTTGATCAAAAATCAAAACAAAGATTTAATACTCTTTCCTTACAACTTCAAGTGAGTGTTACTGTCGTGTGCATATTTGGTTTCCCTTATTACTCGAGCGAGGTTATAGTAATGTAATTGATGAGTTATGCATGCATGCGCAGCTTCCACTATGTTCTTCTAGAGATTAAGCTTGAGCGGGGAGTAGTAACCGTCTTAGACTCGAGACGAAAAGATCTCGAAACCTATGCGGACATGACTAAATTGCTCAACAAGTAAGTTCAATTGATCATTATCGCACCATATCGGCAACTTTTTGTTCATTTCCTGATATCTGAAGTAATAATAATTATTTTCTTTGTCTTGCAGGGTTTGGAAACAGTTCACCGCAGAAGCTCCGGGACTGCCGAAGGAGCTGCGATATACATACCCAAAAGTAAGTACTGCTAGCTAGCTAGT
>NW_021174022.1:0-763 GCF_002162155.2 Triticum dicoccoides
GCCCGGATAATTAAGCTACAGTAAACCTCTACTAATGATGCCACGTCACCTCGATTACTGTTACTAACCTCGCGTTAGTTCGAAACCGATTCGAATTCAATTTCAAAATCAAGCAAACAATAAAAGTTTTCAAATATTAAAACTAAAATGTTCGGAGTGAGCCAAATAATGCATAGGTAATTATGGTGGAGAAACCACACTTTTATAAAATGTGTAATTACTCTAAAATGAGCAGAACAGCATGTAAAACTAATAATTAAATGCTTTTTATAATATATAAAATATTAAACTAATTTGTCTGTGAACCCAGGTTATTATGGTAGTAGAATAAGTAGTAACATTATTTTCGGAGCTAAATTTATATACTATAAAACTAAAGTAAAGTGTGTCTAAAATAAAACAGAAAGAATAAATAAAAGAAAAAAAACACAAAGCAAACAAAAATAAAAACAAGAAAGAAAGGCCCCTCCCCTCCCCCCGGGCCACTTGGCTCAATTGGCCAGCTGGCCCAGTAGCCCACCTCCCCCACTCATCATGTTCCTCCCGGGATCGTGGCAGGCATCCGTGGTGACGCCGGCCACGCGCCGGCCATCGCCCGGCCACCCCCCCTTCTTAACCCGCGGCGCCACCAAACCCTAGCCCCTCACATATCTCCCCCTCGCGCCCCCTCCTCCCTCTGCGCTCGCCGACATCGTGGCGCCCCGACCCGTCCGCCTCTGCCCTGCTGACCTCGCCGTCAACCGCGGCCACCGTCGTCTCCGGC
>NW_021174023.1:0-1082 GCF_002162155.2 Triticum dicoccoides
ATTCTAACTATTGAATTGTATAAACCATTACATTCGAAGTCAGTAGCCTAATATATTTATTTCTATCCATCACATACACACACATTCTCTTCATAGGTTTGATTTGTCTCAATATCTCGCACACACACACACTCTGCACACACACTCCCCCTCCCCCGAGCACACAATTCATCCCCATCCAAGGTTATATGGCGACCACCCTCGCGTGTGCTTCTCCGCACCCCTGCATGCGCACCACCTCAATCTTCAACGAGGGCATCAAGGAGATCGAAGACAGCGACCACACTGCACTAGAGAATGTGGGGCCATTTAGAAGCAGGATGATGTGATGACTACTGAATGACTCCTCCCCCCTCTCTCTCCCGCACAAAATTATCAATCCCTCAACCCATGAGATCCTTCCCCTCTCTTCCATGTTTTTCCAGCTCTCTCATCAAACCCGTTATCTCTTCTCCATCCACGTGTACAAAATCCGGATGCGAATGCATCTCATGTATATTACATGTCTCCATCTTTCTCGAAGACCTAACTTCTTCCTCTCTTTCTCTCTCTCTCTCTCTCTCTCTCTCTCTCTCTCTCTCTCTCTCTTGCTACGTTTGTCTCGTACTCACTCGCCCACATACATACAATATTTCCAGCCCTATCTGCTCCATCTTCTCAAGCTCTCTCTACACATTTCATTCACACATTGGGATGTGTTCAAAATGTTGCTTTTATAATGGATCATGTAGAGTTATGGCTGGTTTTGTTGCATCCTACAAAGTAATAACTATGAAATGCATTTAGATTTTCATTTGACTGGGATTATGCGAGTTTGAGCATATTGTGAAGTACTATAGACCTCGTATACATCTTGGAATTCAACAATGATTCTAACTATTGAATTGTATAAACCATTACATTCGAAGTCAGTAGCCTAATATATTTATTTCTATCCATCACATACACACACATTCTCTTCATAGGTTTGATTTGTCTCAATATCTCGCACGCACACACTCTGCACACACACTCCCCCTCCCCCGAGCACACAATTCATCCCCATCCAAGGTTAGATGACGACCACTCTCGCTTGTGCTTCT
>NW_021174024.1:0-629 GCF_002162155.2 Triticum dicoccoides
TTGTGACGCCCGGATAATCAAGCTACAGTAAACCTTTGCTAATGATGCCACGTCACCTCGTTTATAGTTGCTAATCTCGAGTTAGTTCGAAACCGATTCAAATTCAAATTCAAAAATAGGCAAACAATAAAAGTTTTCAAATATTAAAACTAAAATGTTCGGAGTGAACCGAATAATGCATAGGTAATTATGGTGGAGAAACCACACCTTTATAAAATGTTTAAATAATCTAAAATGAATAAAACAGTAGCAAAACCGATATTTAAATGCTTTTATAAATAAATAAAATACTAAACTAAACTGTCTTGGGATAAAACCTTTTGTGACAGTGGGTTTCATGGTATTACTAATTTAGGGATCATTTTAATATTAAGTAAGAAGTAAACTTAAAAGAAAAGAAAACACAAAAACAGAAAGGAAAACAAAAAAAAAGGGAAAAGAACCCCCCCCAGGCCAACTGGGCCTTGGCCCAACCAGCTGGCCACCAGGCCGACTAGGCCGGCCCGTCCCCACTCCCCCATAACCCCCTCCACACCTAGCCCAGCCGGCCCACCCCCGGCTATAACCCCCCCCCACTACCAGAAACCCTAACCCCATTTCCCCACTCTCCCCACGACCCCCCCTCCCAC
>NW_021174025.1:0-1058 GCF_002162155.2 Triticum dicoccoides
TGTTACTAATCCGTAGACTTATAAGATTGTTGATTCAAGCCTCAGTTCAGTTCCTACTATCTTCCGTATGTTAACTGTTAATCTCGAAACCTTGATATTGTGCTTCTGAGTGGTTATGCCACCATTTTTGTGAATGTCTCAAATCTTTTCTGAGCATTTACAGCCGTTATGCTGTCCGAGTCATCCCAGGTTTCTAAGTAGTCTGATGCATTTGCAAATCCTTTCTTCCCGTTTCAATGATCCCATGGGCCAGATTAACCACACTAATCAGTGAATTGAGGTACTCCGTTACCTTGACATATATGTTGGAGATATTATTATGACCCTAGGTGTCTTAGGGGATCATCTAGTAATTTAGCCATGATTTGTGTTCCCAGTGTGATGATTCTGGCCATCATTCTCGAAAGCATTCCGTGATGCTACTTAGTAATAGGTATTCTGTTCCTGGGTTCTTGAACCCGAGATTCACTCTACTTACTTCATGTTGATAGTGTTTGCTAGTTCCTTCAGGATATTAGCAACTTTGCGATAGTCCTCGAGGTCCGTGGTATTTCCTTCTTTAAAATACTATGAACCGCTTATGGCAGATGTTTATTGGATCAAAAGATCACAATTAGAGTACTCTTGAGGAGTTCTCCATTCATAAATCGTGACTCTGCCAGTCTTACCTCTCTGCATGGGTTATCTGGAAGAAATGTTGAATTCGTTCGACATGCCAAACCATGCATCCACAACTCAGAAAATCGTGTGTTCCTTTGAGTTGTCCCTCCTTAGTTGTTTTCTGGCCTCGTCTATCAATTGATAGTCAGGAGTAGTTGTGCTTTCGTGTTCCTCGATGCCCACTACTCTTGTGGTCCGTCAAGCCATTCTATCGCGGAATGACTAGGAGAAACAAACTCCAGTACCTCTTCCATATCCAGGATTGGGTCAAAGAAGTTGTGCTCCGCAGAACAAATTGCTAATCCAGCTTTTGTTCTGTTCTACCTTGGAGTATTACCATCTTTATATCGGGATTGTTATAGGAATTGCACACCATCCCATAAACTCTTGGTACAGTG
>NW_021174026.1:0-519 GCF_002162155.2 Triticum dicoccoides
TCGCGCATGCTATGCGGGTGATATGATGATACCATGCCAAGTTTCAACATTTTCAGGATTCATTTTGTAGTGATTTTCAATTTCACGGTCATTTAGCTCTCTAAACAATTAGGTAAATGACCGAAAAACAACAAATGATGTCAGAACATGTTGGAAATTGATGACGTCGCTTTGAATGCTGCATACAAAACACAAAAGAAGTCCGGAGTTCAAATAAGTTATTAAAAACATTGAAGTGGCCGTGTAACAGATGAGTTCTCGTTCGAAACCCTGATACTCCGAAAGAGTTTGTCCAGTTTGTACACGAAGTGCGTCCAGTTTTTGCCGGGACCCTCCCTACTCTTTCGCATGTGCTATGCGGGTGATATGATGATACCATGCCAAGTTTCAACATTTTCAGGATTCATTTTGTAGTGATTTTCAATTTCACGGTCATTTAGCTCTCTAAACAATTAGGTAAATGACCGAAAAACAACAAATGATGTCAGAACATGTTGGAAATTGATGATGTCACTTTGA
>NW_021174027.1:0-1311 GCF_002162155.2 Triticum dicoccoides
TTCGTCAAGAAGAAGGATGGTACGGACCGGATGGTTGTAGATTACCGACCTGTCAACTTGGTCACAATCAAGAACAAATATCCGCTTCCCAGGATCAACGACCTGTATGATCAGCTCGCTGGATCCTCAGTCTTCTCCAAGATGGATTTGAGGTTGGGCTACCATCAAATCAAAATCAGAAACGGGGACATTCCTAAAACGGCCTTTGTTACTCGTTATGGCCAATACGAGTACACCGTCATGTCCTTCGGTTTAACCAACGCTCCAGCCACCTTTTCTCGGTTAATGAACTCAATCTTCATGGAGTATTTGGATAAATTCGTCGTAGTTTATCTCGATGACATACTCATTTACTCCAAGAACGAGGAAGAACATGCCGAACATTTAAGGCTAGTGTTGAAGAAACTTCGAGAGCATCGCCTTTATGCCAAATTTTCTAAATGTGAATTCTGGTTGTCAGAAGTGACCTATCTGGATCATGTAATATCTGGTAAAGGTATTGCTGTTAACCCTGAGCGAGTTCAAGCCGTCCTTAACTGGACTCCACCCGAATCGGTCAAGCAAGTTCGGAGTTTTCTAGGCTTAGCGAGCTATTGTCGTCGCTTTGTCGAGAACTTCTCCAAGGTTGCCAAACCTCTAACCGAACTCCTCAAGAAAGATAAAAAGTTCGAATGGACTCCACAATGTGAGCACAGCTTTCAGGAACTGAAAAGACGCCTGACTTCTGCTCCCGTACTGGTACCGCCAGACTTCTCTAAGGACTTTGTTATCTACTGCGACGCCTCGCGACAAGGACTAGGTTGCGTCCTCATGCAAGATCGACACATAATTGCTTACGCTTCACGGCAATTGCACCCACATGAGGAGAATTATCCTACTCATGATCTAGAACTTGCAGCCGTAGTCTATGCACTTAAGACCTGGCGACATTACCTCCTCGGTAATCGTTGCGAAATATTCACTGATCACCAAAGTCTGAAGTATATTTTCACCCAACCGGATTTGAATCTCAGGCAGAGACGTTGGGTTGAATTGATCACTGACTTCGACTTAGGAATAACCTACACCCCAGGGAAAGCCAACGTCATGGCTGATGCGCTAAGTCGTAAATCTTATTGTAACAACCTGATGTTACAACAAAGTCAACCGCTTCTCCATGAGGAATTTCGGAAGCTTAACCTTCACATTGTTCCTCAAGGTTTTCTTTCCACCTTGGTGGCAAAACCTACCCTTACGGATCAAATTATCAAAGCACAGAAGGTAGATCCGGGAATCTCCCGCATCAAGAGGAACATTCAGAAAGGAATTGCG
>NW_021174028.1:0-620 GCF_002162155.2 Triticum dicoccoides
TGGTGGAGTGGGGGAGGGTGCGGGGGGTCGGCGGCGGCGGCCGGTGGAGCAGGGGAGATGGTGCGGGGGGTGCTCGGCGGCGAGGGGGACCGGATCTGGCGAGGTGGGATAGCGATCGAGATGAGGTGAGGAGAAGGAGGCAGCCGACAAGCTTAGAGAAGGAGGTGGGGGAATGAAGTGGGGAAAGTGAGTGTGTAGGTGTGGCTGTCCAAAAATATCTAGCTGGTCCCAGGTTACTAATGGCGCACCACAGAGACATGCGCCATTAGTAACCCAACATACTAATGGCGCACCACACAGACATGCGCCATTAGTAGTTTGGCAAAAAAGTAAAAAAATAATTTCTATACTAATGGCGCATCGTGGCACAGTGTGCATTTAAAATGTTGTTTGATATTTATTTGTGTTTAAATATGTTCAAACTTGTTTAAATCATAACAGTAATATTTTTATAAAAAAAGTAATAATTTTTTAAAAAATATCATCAAATTTGTTATTTGAAAATATTTATAAATATGAAAAAATATAATCAATTTTTTTGCAATTTTAGTTGCATTCATTTGTGACGGTGGAGCGGGCCGGGGAGGGTGCGGGGGAGAGGGTGCGGTGGGTCGTCGGCG
>NW_021174029.1:0-1158 GCF_002162155.2 Triticum dicoccoides
CGGAACCTTGATATTGTGCTTCTGAGTGGTTATGCCACCATTTTTGTGATTGTCTCAAATCTTTTTGAGAAATTATAGCCGTTATGCTGTCCGAGTCATCCCAGGTTTCCAAATAGTCCGATGCATTTGCAAATCCCTTCCTTCTGTTTCCGATGTTCCCATGGGCCAGATTAACCACACTAATTGGTGTGTTGAGGTAATTATTGCCTCGACATATATGTTGGAATTATTATTATGACCCTAAGTGCTTAGGGGATCATCTAGTGGTCTAGCCATGATTTGTGTCCTAGTGTGAAGATTCTGGCCTTTATTCTCGGAAGCATCCCGTGATGCTACTTAGTAGTAGGTATTCTACTCCTGGGTTCTGAACCCGAGATTCACTCTACCTACTTCATGTTGATAGTAATTGCTAGTGCCTTTAGGTTATTAGTAACCTTTGCGATAGTCCTTGAAGTCCGTGGTATCTTCTTCTTCCAAATACCATGAACTACTTATGGCAGATGTTTATTGGATCAAAAAAAAATCACAATTAGAGTACTCTTGAGGAGTTCTCCATTCATAAATCGTGACTCTGCCAGTTCTACCTTTCTGCATGGGTTATCCGGAAGAAATATGTTGAACTTGGTTCGACATACTAATCTATGCACCCACAACTCAGAAAGTTATATGTTCCTTTGAGTTGTTCTCTTTAGTTGCATTCTGACCCTTGTCTATCAATTGATAGTCAAGAGTATGCGTGCGTTTGTTCATCGATGCCTATGACTCTTGTGGTCTGTCAAGCCATTCTATTCCGGAATGACTAGGAGAAACAAACTCCAGTACCTCTTCCATATCTAGGATTGGGTCAAAGTAGTTGTATTCCGCAGATCAAATGCCAATCCAGCTTTTGGTTCTGCTCTACCTTGGAGTATTACATATTTTATATCGAGATTGTTATAGGAATTGCACACCATCCCATGAACTCTTGGTACAGTGATACTTCTTGCCATCACTGTTCATTCCTCGGCCCTCGTGTTGATGCAACCGGAATACCGACAAATGAATTGTGATGTGTGAAATCAATACTGCTAGCAACTCTGTTGCTTGGTAGTTAAAGGATAATAATTTCATTCTTAGTATGTTGGTTTTCGAATCATCCTTCTAAGACTGATCGTGCTA
>NW_021174030.1:0-1275 GCF_002162155.2 Triticum dicoccoides
TGGAGGGGTCCGAAATCAACCCTATCTCTTGTTTCCCCACACATACGGACTCTAAAAATAGCCTATACTTATGTATTTCGAAATTACATGGGCCTGGCCCAATAAAAAGGTGACGCAGCACCTATAATAGCCTCGGGACGAAATTTATGAAGTGGCATCTTGTATATTTCGTCCATGGCTTCATGCACCCATTATGGTGGCTTCAAAGTCCTGAAATCATCACTTGTAACTCCGTTCTTGTTCCCCTTGCGCATGGCATCATCTCCATGCTTGTTCTTGCTCCAATGTTCATCCTTCTCCAAGCTAGGCCCTTCATTTGTAAGCAAAACAAATGTATCCAATTTAGGCAGCATTATATTCTCATGAACATTAGAATCATTACCAAGAAACGAAAGTACCTGATAATTTAATTGGCGTGCGCGAGCTCTAGTAATTGGTCCCGTATATGTAGCAGTAGGGGCTGTGGGTGTAACAATGGTATTGATGTCCTCATCATCCTCCCCTTCTTGAAATGAAGTCGTCCTCGACGGAAACTCATCTTCCTCACCCAAAAAAGGCTTCAAATCTGCAATGTTAAAAGTGGGACTAACCCCAAAATCTGCAGGCAGCTCAAGTTTATATGCATTATCATTTATTTTCTCTAACACCTTAAAGGGACCATCAGCACGTGGCATTAGCTTTGATTTGCGCAAATCAGGAAATCTATCCTTACACAAATGTAACCAAACAAGATCTCCAGGTGCAAACACAACATGTTTTCTACCCTTATCTCCAGCAAGTTTATATTTAGCATTCATACGCTCAATGTTTTCCTTAGTTAACTCATGCATTGTTAAAATCAATTCAGCACGTTGTTTAGAATCAAAATTAACCTTCTCCGAAGATGGAAGAGGCAACAAATCAATAGGTGCACGAGGTAGGAAACCATACACATCTTCAAAAGGGCACATCTTAGTAGTAGAATGCAATGAACGATTATAAGCAAATTCAATATGAGGCAAGCATTCCTCCCACATTTTCTTATTATTCTTCAAAACAGCCCTAAGCATAGTAGACAACGTTCTATTGACTACTTCAGTTTGTCCATCAGTTTGGGGGTGACAAGTAGTACTAAAAAGCAGTTTAGTCCCCAACTTAGCCCATAAACATCTCCAAAAGTGGCTAAGAAATTTAGTATCACGATCTGAAACAATAGTATTTGGCACACCATGCAAGCGAATAATTTCACGAAAGAACAAATCAGCAACATTAACAACATCATCGCTTTTATGACAT
>NW_021174031.1:0-980 GCF_002162155.2 Triticum dicoccoides
AGCATGAGTCGTATGGTAGATACGATCAACATGAAGATGTTCACCGATGATGACTAGTCCGTCTCACGTGATGATCGGACACGGCCTAGTTGACTCGGATCATGTGATCATTTAGATGACCAGAGGGATGTCTATCTAAGTGGGAGTTCATAAGATGAACTTAATTATCCTGAACATAGTCAAAAGACCTTTTGCAAATTATGTCGTAAGCTCGCGCTTTAGTTCCACTGTTTAGATATGTTCCTAGAGAAAATATAGTTGAAAGTTGATAGTAGCGATTATGCGATCAGTAGAAAGCTTATGTCCTTAATGCACCGCTCAGTGTGCTGAACCCCAACGTCGTTTGTCGATGTTGCGAACATCGGACATACACGTTTTGGTAACTACGTGATAGTTCAATTAAATGGTTTAAGTAGAGGCACCAAAGACGTTTTCGAAACGTCGCGGAACATATGAGATGTTTCGAGGGCTGAAATTGGGATTTCAGGCTCGTGCCCACGTCAAGAGGTATGACCTCCGACGATTTTCTTAGCCTGCAAACTAAGGGAGAAAAGCTCAATCGTTGAGCTTGTGCTCAGATTGTCTGAGCACAACAATCACTTGAATCGAGTGGGAGTTGATCCTCCAGATGAGATAGTGATGTTTCCCCAAAGTCATTGCCACCAAGCTGCTAGAGCTTCGTGATTAACTATAACATATCAGGGATAGATATGATGATCCTTGAAATATTCATGATGTTTGACACCGCGAAAGTAGAAATCAAGAAGGAGCATCAATTGTTGATGGTTGGTGAAACCACTAGTTTCAAGAAGGGCAAGGGAACAAAGGGATACTTCATGAAACGGCAATTCAGCTGCTGCTCTAGTGAAGAAACCCAAGGTTGAACCCAAACCCGAGACTAAGTGCTTCTGTAATAAGGGGAACAACCACTGGAGCAGCATTACCCTAGATACTTGGTAGATGAGAAGGCTGGCAAGGTC
>NW_021174032.1:0-3196 GCF_002162155.2 Triticum dicoccoides
GAGGCAGGGGACACAATGTTTACCCAGGTTCGGGCCCTCTCGATAGAGGTAATACCCTACTTTCTGCTTGATTGATTTTGATGATATGAGTATTACAAGAGTTGATCTACCATGAGATCGTAGAGTCTAAACCCTAGAAGCTAGCCTATGATTATGATTGTTCGTGTCCTACGGACTAAACCCTCCGGTTTATATAGACACCGGAGGGGGCTAGGGTTACACAGAGTCGGTTATAGAGAAGGAAATCTACATATCCGAATATCCAAGCTTGCCTTCCACGCAAAGGAGAGTTCCATCCGGACACGGGACGAAGTTTTCAATCTTGTATCTTCATAGTCCAATAGTCCGACCATAGTATATAGTCCGGCTGTCCGAGGACCCCCTAATCCAGGACTCCCTTAGTAGCCCCTGAACTAGGCTTCAATGACGATGAGTCCGGCACACAGATTATCTTCGGCATTGCAAGGCGGGTTCCTTCTCCGAATACTCCATAGAAGATCTTGAACACAAGGATCGTGTCCGGCTCTGCAAAACAAATTCCACATACCACCGTAGAGAGTACAATATTCCACCAATCTAATCTGCTGACAATTTTTCACAGCGTGATATCACGCCACGGACCGGTCATAATTCGAACCGTTTTTATCAACCTGCTACTGCACATATTGCAAGGAGGTTTGATTGGCACGTCTTGTTGAAGCAGATATCATGTCCCCTTATCACGGGATTCTCATCAATACGGGTGTGGGTAACCCAACCGCGCCATCAACATGGTGCTTGGGGAACAAGCAAGTTTATCGGGCAAGTGGGGAGGCGCATGGTTTCTACCGTCTTTATAAAGAGATAAGGATTCCCCTTTTTTCACCCACGCCTTCTTCTTTCTCTGCTCATCCGTTCTCCCTTGCTCGAGCTCCAGCGCCCAAGTTCTCACCCTCTCCGCAAAGCCATTCCAAGCATGTCCGGAGCGGGAGGCAAATGGGTGGCCTCCTCCGTTAAGGAGGAGGACATCACGAAGCTCCGGGAGGCCGGATACCTGGCCGCAGACATCGCGCACCGGCTCCCTACCGAAGGGCAGATCATCCCTACCCCGGAGCCCTAGGAGATGGTAGTGTTTTTCTCTCACTTTGTCCGTGGACTGGGATTCCCCCTCCACCCATTTGTCCGCGGGATCATGTTTTACTACGGGCTGGACTTCCATGATCTGGCCCCCAATTTCATCCTCAACATCTCGGCATTTATCATCGTGTGCGAGGCCTTCCTCCGCATTACGCCCCACTTCGGCCTATGGCTGAAGACCTTCAATGTGAAGCCGAAGGTGGTGGTTGGCCAGTAAGCAGAGTGCGGAGGCACCATGGTGAGCAAGATGCCCAACGTTACCTAGCCCGAGGGCTCCTATGTGGAGACCGTGAAGGGGTGGGGATGGTTCTACGTCACCGAGCCGCACGACACCAACTGGGCGGCGGCCCCCGAATTTCGATCCGGCATCCCCATGCGGCTCACCTCCTGGAAAGAGAAGGGCTTAGAGCATCTCCAGCCATTGGCCCCCCAGGGGGCGCCTAAAATCGCCGCCTGGGGGTGACCCGGTGCAAAAAATGTGCCTGGGTGCGAGTTGGTCCCCAGCCGCCGCCCCCAGGCGCGTTCAAAAAATTGAAAATCATAGCAAATTTAGCCGAAGTTCGGCTTTAAACACTACAATTTTTGGCATATATTAGACATGTTCGCGGATTTTCATTACATGCATAGTAAACTAATCAAAAAAACTTGCTGAACGCCGAGTAGTCGGCGTCGTCGCCACCATCGTCGGCCTTCTCCTCTTTGACGCGGGCACCCCTGCTGGGCCCCTCCCCGGCGTCGCCATGGAATGCTGGTGGCGGTGGCGGCGCGTCGTCGTCGTCACTGTCGTTGATGATGACGACCCCTCCTTCGTCGCGGCCTCGGCGGTGCTGCGCGAAGCGCCGTAGGGCGGCGCACTAGCGCTCCCTCGCCATCTTCAGGGATTCCTGGCGTGCCCATTCAAGGGCCGCGTCGTCGTCGAGCTCGACCTCCTCGTCATGCTCCTTCTTCACCGCCGCCAGCTCTGGCTCCTTCACCGGCGCCAGCCCCGGCTCCGTCTTCACCGGAGCCAGCCCCGGCTCCGTCTTTGGCTTGACGAAGCGCGGAGGAGGAGCCAACGAGGAGGCGCGGCGGCCGCCCTCGTTGATGACGATACCGGCACTGCGAGTGCGCCAGCCGAGCGGCGTCTCCGCCGCTGGCTCGGCCTTGACGCCGAGCAGCATTGGAGTGTCGGAGGAGTGGGAGGAGGAGCGCGAGGTGGAAGAGAAGGAGGAGGCACCGAACCTCCTTGGCGCCCATTGCCCGTCGCGTCGGCGGTGCGCTGGGCGGCCGCCCTCGCCGGGAAGTACGCCAACGACGGGTTGTTGCCACCCTCGAGGTGCGTCAGCACGCCGGCTCTCAAGGATGCGGCCGGGGGCGCACCACCACAAGTGGCGCCCCTCGCTGTTCTTCGGGTCGCCGACCACCGGCGCGCCGTTGGTGGACGCGAGCCGCTGCTTCTGACCCCGCTCGAAGTACGCCGCCCATGCCGCGTGGTTGTCGGCGGCATACTGGGGGAGGGAGAGCTGAGCGTCGGTGAGGGAGGCGCGCACGACCTCGACCTCGTCGGCGAAGTACGAGGGTTTGGCCACGGCGTCGGGCAACGCGGGAATGGGCACTCCCTCGTTGCTGAGCCTCAAGCCCGTCGGCCCGGCGCGCATGTCTGGCGGCGCCAGGATGTTCGCCTGGAACAGGAGCCACGCCTCCTGTTCGCGGACCGCGCGGCGGCCGAAACCGTTGGCAGCCGCCTCATCGCCGGGGAAGCGTTCGGCCATCGGGAAAGGGGAGGGAGACGGAGGGGGCTGGGCGGCGGCTGGGGAGAGGGAGGGCAAGGGGAGAGCTCGGCGGCGGCACTCGGGAGAGGTGGCGCTTACCAGAGGCGAGCGAGGACATATATAGCCGGACGCGCCCGTGTGTACGCGTCCGAGGGAGGGGAGGCGTCGGCGCACCGTCCGTGACGCTCCATCCTTGACGCGCCGCCCGTGAGGAATCAAATGGCAAAGCTGACCAGCGGCAGCCTTGCAATTGATTCCCCGTGGGAAACTGAGGCGTCGGGAGAAGACGAGGCGGGTGGTGTCGCTGACGCGGCTGGCCCACGGCTCTT
>NW_021174033.1:0-1060 GCF_002162155.2 Triticum dicoccoides
GGCACCAGAAGGTAGCCCGTGCCCGTGCGCATCTAGGGGGGCCAACGGGAGGTGCGGGGGTGGCCGGGGTTCGCCGGAATGGAGCCCGAGGCGGCGGCCGGAGCTCGGGTGGGTGCGGGGTTAGCGCTGCGGCTTGCAAACAAGCTAGCTGCCACGCTAGCGTTGCTCCACGGGTCGTTGCGAGTGCAACGGACGCACGCGCGGGGCCATTTGGTCACCGGGGCTTCGCCGGCGACGAGTCCGTGCGGCGGAGCGTCTCGGCTCCGGTAGAGGGGGCGGCTAGAGCTCGAAATCGGACTTGGGGTTAGGGGGAAACGAAGCAGGGACTCACGGGGATCGTGCAGGGAGGGTCAGCGAGCTCGGGGGCGCGCCGGAGTGGCCGAATCGACGGAGAAGATCCTCGGCGGCCGGCGAGGGGGAAAGCGTCGGGGGCGGCGTTCCGGGGCTCTTCTGGTCGCATGAGACGACGAGGAGGACGAGGGAGGACCGGCGGAGCTCTGGGATACGAAGAGGGAGCGAGGGAGTGGCTGTGGCTGCGGCGGTGACGAACGGCGGCGACGATGGCGTTCGGGTGTGCGAGAGGGAGAGGCGAGGGAGAGACGAAGGGGACGAGTGAGGGGGTCCAGGGGTTCGAGGCGGCGCCGAAGAGAAGGCCCGAGGCGTCGCGGTGGCGAGGGACGCAGGCAGGCAGGGAGGTGGCGTGTCGCCACGGCGCGCACGTGCGCTGTCTCCCTCCTCTGCCTACTGGCAGAGGTAGAGGACGACTGGCACCAGGCCAGTGGGCTGGGCTGTCCACTGGGCCAGCCAGGTAAGGGGCCAGGTAAGACTCTCTCTCCTTTTTCTAATTATTTCAGTTTTCTATTTTGCAGGTTTGTTTTGAATTTGGTTTTGAAACCAATTCAATTTATTTTGCTTCTGACAATATTTTTAGGAGCTAAAAGAATTAAAACAATGCTCCACAAAATATTTCAGAATTATTGGACCTATATTTATTTAATAGTAGATATAAATCCAATTCAAATAATTATTGATTTAATTCAAATGCCCAAATTAAATGTTT
>NW_021174034.1:0-2924 GCF_002162155.2 Triticum dicoccoides
AGGCGTAGTGGGTACCGACGCGACATGTGCCCGAGAGAGGGAGGGAGGGGAGGGAGGGAGGGAGGCGAGGGGAGGGAGAGAGAGAGAGAGCACATAGCAACTATAAGTTATGGTCTGTGCTCTATGGTAAGAGCACATAGCAACTATTTTTCGAGTGAGCTGTAGTTTAATCAAATGCATTTGGCATTAATTCATGTTGTCTTCTTAGTACCGTAAAGTGCAACATGAGCACGTCATATATCTCTACCAATTGGTGTACGCTAACTAAGTTGAATATAGTGCATTGTTCCGTGGGTACAGAACCTTCTGAATTGATGCATTGAAATTAATTGTAAGAACACTTCTTGACGGGAAAACGAGAACTAACTGCCAGCATCTTATGGCTATTCATCGAATAACAGTACAGCAGCCAATGTGTATGTGATGGCCTAAACCAAATGTTAGGCACAAAATGAGGATTATGTGCACAGTTGGTCCCTCAACTAACACGAGGGAGATTATCTAGGATGTTCTAGATGATGACATTAATGTGGCTCGGCTAATATGTCACATGGAGATCATGCATCACACCAAAAAATTATTGAGTTGGTGAAAGAGTTGAGACCATGCTTGTAGACTCTTATGGAGGAGTCAATTATATGCCCGGCATAGGGATGAAAATGGAGTGAAAACTTTCCGTTTTTCCGGAGGAAAAATGGAAATGGAGAGAAAATATGAAAACGGAAACGGAAATTTGCAAAACGGAAGTAGAAATGGAATTTTTTATGTGGAAACGAAAACAAAAACAAAACGGTGTTTTCCGGTGGGACATGCATGGAAATGGAACTTTCCGTTTCCGTGAATATGGAATTTCTGTTTTTACTATAGACCTATAGCTGCTTCATAGCCCAACCACCAAAGAGAACACAATGACACAATTAGTAGAATAGATCTAAGGCTCAATTTCTACTACCACACATGTACTCAGCTTGACCCTATACGCAATTGTCCGGTACTACTACAATACTATGCTAAGTTGCTAACATAATAATATTATTTTGTAGCCATGTTGACAACTCATTAAATTTGTTTGTTTTTGTGTGTATTTCTCTATGATTCAAGGGGTTTTTAAGTTCCGATCAATACCTATTTCTGTTTCCGTATCCGCTTTGTATTCGCTCCATGTCCGTTTCCGGTAGTATCTGTTTCCGTATTCATTTCCGGGGTTTCTGTATTCGTTTCCGCTTCTGCAAAAAAATATGAAAATAAATATGATAGCACTCAGTTCCGTCCGTTTCCGCTTCATTTTCATCCCTAGCCTGGCATGCCGATGCAAGCACATGATTTTGCTATACCAATAAATATTGTAATTAAACCTTTTTATGCAACCTTTCTTTCATCATATTCCAACTTATTTGCTCTGATATAAGCTATATTTGACATCTTCACGGCCCAGAAATTAGGATTCAAGATTTGCCGCATTGAAAACTGGCCAGGAGTTCACGTTCACAATCAAGCAGTGACCCCTTCTACTACTTGAGGGAATCAGCAAAGGTACTTCTACTTTTCTATCCTAACAAGATATTAATGAAAAATGATACCTCTCACTCAGGTATTTTCTATAAATACACATTTATTTATAACAATAGCACCAGGATGAATGTTTGTTACTCATGATATTTTTAATTCAGTTAACCTCTTGAATAAAGATTCTTGAAATTTGACTTCTAAAGTTGTGCCACTGCTTGTGCTGAACCAGATCATCAACGATACAGTCAAAGTTGAACATGAAAACAAGGCACTCTGCCAATGTGCATGCATGATCCAGTAGCATGTGTCTAATAGTAGCCACTATGATGTGAAATAGTAGCAGCTTCCTCGATTTATGCCAGTATTTGGTAAACTTACCAAAGTTTACTGGGGGCAATCTTAAAAAGACATCCCAGTTTGTGCGAGAATTTCTTACGCATATTAGACAAAAGATGTATCTGATTTTCCTTAGGTTGCAGTGCAACACATCAGTTTCTGCTCTTGGTTCTTTTACCATAAACTTATGTTTCATTTATAGTATAACTCATTTGAGACATGCCCTGCTTGCATGATTACTCACTATATTTATGTTCATCTGATATTATGTTCCTGAATCATTTACATCATTTACGAGTTGATGTTAAAATGCATATTTTTGTGCATCGATTTTTTTGTTTTTCATGCCTTGTTCTATTTTTCAGAATTTGTAGAATTCAAATTTAAACTTTATACTCACATGAATTTTATGTATATTGGTGGAGACGTGCGTTACACGTGCACACTTACTAGTATTACAAAAAGCTTGGATTAATTGTGGATTCAGAAGAATTGTACTTAATAGTAAATAAAACGGGAAAAAAACTTGAACCAGCTGGATGGTGGAATTAACTGTACATTTTCATGTTGATTTTATTTGCATCGATCTGCTCGTGAGGCGTGTTGTAAATAGTAGTATTGGCAAGCTTGCTAACCAAGGTAAGACTAGATTAAAGCCAGAGGCGCCCCAAATTGTGACCTGCATTATACATGCATGCCGCTTGAAACCACCGACCATGATATGGCGCGTCATGACAGCTGATGCACGGCTAGTTGCAGCGTGAACAAGCGGTTTACTTGGCAGGCTCGCACAACCTGCACCCATGTCTGGATTTTACGACGCTGAGACAAGGATAACTCTAAGCGTGAAGCACAGACTAGATCTGAGCAAATAAAGCTATCATGAAAAAAACCAAATACTTGTAGCAGGAACATTCCTGATGCCTCACATTCCTAGTTATGTGGGTGTAAACCTCGTGTTGGCCAGGATGTTGGGGAATGGGAGTAGGACCCTGCATGCCATTGAAAAGAGAAACTGTGTAGGCTATATATCAAGAGAACTTCCCTGGCCAGCATTAGTTCTTTATATTACATACATG
>NW_021174035.1:0-1397 GCF_002162155.2 Triticum dicoccoides
AAAACTATCCACCAGGCCAGACCATAACAACATGATCGACTTATCATTTTACAAAAGAAATAAAGTGAATCGAATAATTGTTCTCTAGGTGAGCAAGCACTTCAGCATGCTTGTTCCTAGTTTTATATAGCACCCAAGTTTCGAGAAACTACTCCGACTTAAGGAAGACTAGATGCATGATGTGACCAAACATGAGGCGACGGGAACTGTGCTTCTCGGCAGCCGTTAGCGGACTGCTCCTCAAACACAATTTCTGTCGGAGAACCTCCACTCCACAACTCCACTCCCGGAAGCAGCTATTTCCTAACTCCACAGCTCCTGAAATTTCATGGAGCAGGTGGAATTCCGAACAGGCCTTAAATATGTCCTTCTGTAAAATTTCCTTTGTACTAAATCATCGACAAATAATATGTATCCGAGGGAGTATAAGTTTTTTCCAAAATTCCAGAATATGAACATGAACTTAAGCAAATGTACCGTGTATATTATACTGTATTAATCAAACACACAAACAATCAACAAGATTTCTGACCTTGGCCGTTGATCAGCAAGTACGTAGTTCAAGTCTAATCTTATGCACCAGTACTAAGGTAAGACAAAAATTAAATCTCCTATCTCCTAGTAGTAAAAATCTAAAGCTCGTCGTGGTCGTTGTCCTCCTCGGCGTCGTCGTCATGACCACCGCCGGCGTTCCCGTAGGCAGCGGCAAAGGCGGGGCTGCAGACATCCTCCAGCTCCTTGAGCTTCTCTGCGTAGTCGTCCTTGTCGGCCTCCGGGTTAGCTTCTAGCCACTCGCCGGCCTCCCTTGCCGCTTCCTTGACCCTCTCCCTGTCGTCGGCGTTCATCTTGGCACCCAGCTCGCCGTCGGCCGTCGGCCGGGCGCTGTACACGTACGCCTCCAGCTTGTTCCGCGCGTCCACCTTGTCCCTCACCTTCCTGTCCTCCTCGGCGAACTCCTCCGCCTCTTGCACCATGCGCTCGATCTCCTCCTGGCTGATGCTGCGGCCGGCGCTGCTGATCTCGATCTTCTCCGACCGGCCGGTGCCCTTGTCCGCCGCCCCCACGTGCAGGATGCCGTTCACGTCCACCTCCAGCGTCACCTCGATCTGCGGCGTGCCCCTCGGCGCCGGCGCGATCCCGGTGAGGTCGAACTTGCCCAGCAGCCGGTTGTCCTTGGTCATGCTCCGCTCGCCCTCGAACACCGTGATGGTCACCGTCGTCTGCCTGTCCTGGTACGTGGTGAACATCTTGGCCCTCTTGGTCGGGATCGGCGAGTTCCGGGGGATCACGCTCGTCATCACGCCGCCGGCAGTCTCGATGCCCAGCGTCAGCGGAGTCACGTCCAGCACCACAACCTCCTTGGCGTCGCCGCGCACGATGCCGCCCTGCACCGCCGC
>NW_021174036.1:0-1166 GCF_002162155.2 Triticum dicoccoides
ATTGTGGAAATCACTCCAGGACCCCCGAAACTAAGTAATAGTCCAAGAAATGGGCCAAAAATCGGCCCAAACTGCGATTGTTGATGACATACATGTAAGCGCACCTTGGGGTTCAACAACTATGGAAATCTCTTCGGGACCCCAAAACGGTGAGTAATAGTCCACGAAACGAGTCAGAATCGACAAAAACCATGAGTGTTGATGACCGATACGTAAACGCACCCCGGGGTTTGTTAATCAAGGAAAGCACTCCGGGACCCCAAACCTGTGAGTAATAGTCCATGAAACGGGCCAGAATCGGCCAAAACTGCGAGTGCCACAAAACGAGCCCGAATCGGCCGAAACTGCGAGTGTTGATGATCGACACGTAAATGCACCCCGGTGTTTGTTAATTGCGCAAGTCACACCGGGACCCCAAACAATGAGTAATAGTCCACGAAACGGGCCAGAACCGGCCACAACTGTGAGTGTTCATGACCGACACGTAAACGCATTTTGGGGTTCAACAACTATGGAAATCGCTTCGGGACCCCTAAATGTTGAGTAATAGTCCTCGAATCGCGTCAGAATTGGCCCAAACTGTGAGTGTTGAGGACAGACACGCAAACGCACCCCGGGAATTGTCAATCATGGAAATCGCTCTGGGACGCCAAAATGGTGAATAATCGTGCACGAAATGGACCAGAGTCGACCAAAATTGTGTGTTGATGACTGACATGTAAACGCACCACGGAGTTCGTCAATCGTGGAAATCACTGCGGGACGCCCAAAACTAATTAATAGTGCAAGAAACAGGCCAAAATCGGCCCAAACTGCGATTGTTGATCATCGACACGTAAGCGCACCATGGGGTTCAACAACCATGGAAATCGCTTTGGGGCCCCAAAACGGTGAGTAATAGTCGACGAAACGGGCCAGAAGCGGCCCAAAATGCGAGTGTTGCTAACCGACACATAAACGCACCCCGGTGTTCGTCGATCATGGAAATCACACCGGGACGCCAAAACAGAGTAATAGTCCAAGAAACGGGCCAGAATTGGCAAAAACTATGAATGTTGATGACAGACACGCAAGTGCACCTTGGAGTTCAACAACCATGGAAATCGCTCTGGGACCCCAAAGCGGTGAGTAATAGTGCACGAAACGGACCAGAATCGGCCAAAATT
>NW_021174037.1:0-1044 GCF_002162155.2 Triticum dicoccoides
ATCAACGTGACCGAAAGATAAAATTCTTACGATCAGATCGTGGAGGAGAATACTTAAGTCACGAATTTGGTACACACTTAAAGAAATGTGGAATCGTTTCACAGCTCACGCCGCCTGGAACACCTCAGCGAAACGGTGTGTCCGAACGTCGTAATCGCACTCTATTGGATATGGTGCGGTCTATGATGTCTCTTACCGATTTACCGCTATCATTTTGGGGATACGCTCTAGAGACAGCTACATTCACTTTAAATAGGGCACCGTCTAAATCCGTTGAGACGACACCGTATGAATTATGGTTTGGAAAGAAACCTAAGATGTCGTTTCTAAAAGTTTGGGGATGCGAAGCTTATGTCAAGAAACTTCAACCTGAAAAGCTCGAACCCAAGTCGGAAAAATGCGTATTCATAGGATACCCTAAGGAAACTATAGGGTACACCTTCTACTTAAGATCCGAAGGCAAGATCTTTGTTGCCAAGAACGGATGCTTTCTGGAAAAAGAGTTTCTCTCGAAAGAAGTAAGTGGGAGGAAAGTAGAACTCGATGAAGTACTACCTCTTGAGCGGGATAGTGACGCAGCACAGGAAACCGTTCCTGTAATACCCACACCAACTGAAGAGGAATACCATGATAATGATCAAAGTACTTCGGATCAAGTTACTGCTGAACTTCGTAGGTCCACAAGGACACGTTCCGCACCAGAATGGTACGGCAACCCTGTCCTAGAAATCATGTTGTTAGACAACAATGAACCTTCGAACTATGAAGAAGCAATGACGGGCCCGGAATCCAACAAATGGCTTGAAGCCATGAAATCCGAGATAGAATCCATGTATGAAAACAAAGTATGGACTTTGACAGACTTGCCCGATGATCGGCGAGCGATAGAAAACAAATGGATCTTTAAGAAGAAGACGGACGCGGATGGTAATGTTACCATCTATAAAGCTCGACTTGTCGCTAAGGGTTATCGACAGGTTCAAGGGATTGACTACGACGAGACATTCTCTCCCGTAGCGAAGCTAAAGTCCGTCCGAATCATGT
>NW_021174038.1:0-1162 GCF_002162155.2 Triticum dicoccoides
AGATGCAAGTTGTGCCAGGAACTTGGGCACAGAGTGGGATCTGTCAAATGACGTTACACTCCTAATAAGCCAAAGTATGTTCTTGTTTATTTGTCCTTGTTTTGATTTGGTGCTTTTTTCCAATTACTATATCTATAACATTTTCCCAATGGCCAGGAGGAAGCGAGCAAGTCAGCCCCTTGTTGTTGAACAATGTTGGCCAACAAAAAAAGCAAGAGTCAATGGAGGTAGAAAGAAGAGAAGTGTGCCTAAGCCTGAGCAGACTGAAGAAAATCCTGCTGCAGTCAACATTCAGACTGAAGAAACTGATGTGGAGGTGCACATCGAAGAAACTGAACCTGAGCGTGTCGAGGTTCAGACTGAAGAAACTAAACCTGAGCGTGTCGAGGTTCAGACTGAAGAAACCCATGTTGAGGTACACACCAAAGAAACTGAAACTGGTGTCAACATTGAGACTGAAGACACTGATCACGAGGGTGTTGGCGAGGTGTTGACAAGACCAGTGAAGAAAACCAAGATGATCAGTGAACTTGTGTGTGTAGTAGAACCAAAAACAAGAAGGGTTAAGGCGAAGAAGGGCACACGACGTGGTAGGAAGAAGTAGAACAGAGAACAGTTTGAAAATTTGGGGCATGTAATAATATTTGTAACTTGGTGTGTACTGGTAGTCACTATGTATCCCCATATTTCTATTCGAACTTGTTTGTCTAGACCAGCCAAATATAATTTAAATTTAAATTTAAATTTGGGCTATTGATGTTTTAGTGCTATCTAAAGTACCTCAACTGAAATATGTTTGCTTGGTGATCATTCCGAGCCCTTTTGGTAAATTGAACTCATAGTCATGAAAAGTGTGTTTCAAATGACCTCCAAAGGTAGGGTAAACGGCCTCATATTTAAGCAAGTTTTTTTGGCACCTTGTCTAAACCAGCCAAATAATTTTTCTACACATCTATTCTACCTATATAGTGTAAATCTAAAGTCTCACTATTTATTGAATTAATTTTCTATTATTTTCTTTTCTTTTTGAAAAAAAGGTTTAATAGAAACTTATATATAAAACAAGTTTAAAACATGAAAATGAGAAAAGTAAGTTAAGATCTTTCTTAGTCAATCCAAAATGAAGTTTTGGTGAGGTTTTCACACTTTTCATTTTCAAAAC
>NW_021174039.1:0-3029 GCF_002162155.2 Triticum dicoccoides
ATTAAGCAACGCCGAGGACGGCTTTATTTTCAAGAAGGGGAGGATGATGAGGACATGACTACCTTGGATATGACCAAAAATATTGCATATATGCATATTTGTCAGGTGATTTCTAGTGCAAACTATTCAATAATCTATTTATGTTATCCAGAACAAAAATACTTCACACACTTTTGTGTTTTGTCTAATTGCAGGTGTATGGGACATTTGTACAATCCACATATGAAGATAAGGAAGAAAGAGATGTTTATTTGCTGTCCAAAAAATTCTCTCACGTCACTTTTGGCCCAAGAGAAGATAGAGTCCAAGTCTCTCACGTTCTGGATTCAGATTCGGACTGCACAGACATACCTGACTCAAAACGCACACAAGTTTTTCATACGGACTCCGAATTGGGTGATTTTTTTTTGTTGGAAACTAGATTTCGTGCACTTTCCAACCCAATTGGAATCACCTTCAAATTCGGCCGGAGTGTTGAGTTGTGGACGAAACAATCTGATGCTGCAGCAGAATCCGAGTCAAACTACAAGTCCAAAGGTGTTACATCACCTCCACTTGGGCCCATTGGCCTTGTACGACCTAGATTTAGTTTTAGGCTGCCTTGGGACGTCCTCCCACCTCCTTGGCCGCCACCCCTTGCTCCTATATAAGTAGATCCATCTAGTAGCTTTTCCTTGGGATTTGTTTAGTTAAAAGTTAACCAACGCAACTTCGTGTACTTCGTTTGTGTCCAACGACCAGACCAAGACCGCTTACGGATCCCCACCATTATCAATACCTCATATATATTTGCAATATTCAGATTGTTTTATCATATTCTTGCTCGTTCTTCGATTGCTTGTAGGAATAGACCTTCGTGGTCAGGCTGACCGTGCTTCCGGCATCGTCAGTAACCTCAGGAGATTGGTTTAGCGATTGCTAAGGCGCAACGTCGTGCACGTTTGTAGTCGGATCGTCAAAGTCGTCTCCACCAAATCGATAGTTATCATCTCATCGAAAGATCGGGACACCCTCGCCTCTATCACTAGATGATATGCTTGATGAATTGAGTGGCTCTACAATATTCTCCAAAGTTGATTTGCGTAGTGGATACCATCAAATTCGTATGAAATTGGGAGATGAATGGAAAACAGCATTTAAAACTAAGTTTGGATTATATGAGTGGTTAGTCATGCCTTTTGGGTTAACTAATGCGCCTAGTACTTTCATGAGACTAATGAACGAAGTTTTACGTGCTTTCATTGGAGGATTTGTGGTAGTCTATTTTGATGATATACTGATTTATAGCAGATCTTTGGAAGAACATTTGGAACATTTACGTGCTGTTTTTATTGCTCTATGTGATGCACGTTTGTTTGGTAACCTTGGGAAGTGCACCTTTTGCACCGACCGAGTATCGTTTCTTGGCTATGTTGTTACTCCACAGGGAATTGAAGTTGACAAAGCCAAGATTGAAGCTATTGAGAGTTGGCCGCAGCCCAAAACGGTCACACAAGTGAGGAGTTTTCTTGGCCTCGCTGGATTCTATAGGCGTTTTGTGAGAGATTTCAGCACCATTGCTGCACCTCTCAATGAGCTTACAAAGAAAGATGTGCCTTTTCTTTGGGGTACGGCACAGGAAGAAGCCTTCACGGTATTGAAAGATAAGTTGACACATGCTCCTTTACTCCAACTTCCTGATTTTAATAAGACTTTTGAGCTTGAATGTGATGCTAGTGGAATTGGATTAGGAGGTGTGTTATTACAAGATGGCAAACCTGTTGCATACTTTTCTGAAAAATTGAGTGGGCCTAGTCTGAATTATTCTACTTATGATAAAGAATTATATGCTCTTGTTCGGACTTTAGAAACATGGCAACATTATTTATGGCCCAAAGAATTGGTTATACATTCTGATCATGAATCTTTGAAACATATTAAAAGTCAAGCTAAACTGAATCGTAGACATGCTAAATGGGTTGAATTCATTGAGACTTTCCCTTATGTCATTAAACACAAGAAGGGAAAACAAAATGTTATTGCTGATGCATTGTCTCGTCGCTATACTATGCTTTCACAACTTGACTTCAAAATATTTGGTTTGGAGACCATCAAAGATCAATATATGCATGATGCTGATTTTAAAGATGTAATGCAGAATTGTAAAGAAGGAAGAATGTGGAACAAGTTTGTTGTTAACGATGGATTTGTGTTTCGTGCTAACAAGCTATGCATTCCAGCTAGCTCCGTTCGTCTTTTGTTGTTGCAGGAGGCGCATGGAGGAGGATTAATGGGACACTTTGGCATGAAGAAGACGGAGGACGTACTTGCTACACATTTCTTTTGGCCAAAGATGAGACGGGATGTTGAGCGTTTTATTGCTCGCTGCACTACATGTCAAAAAGCTAAGTCACGACTCAATCCTTATGGTTTATATATGCCTTTGCCTGTACCTAGTGTTCCTTGGGAGGATATATCTATGGACTTTGTTTTAGGTTTACCTCGAACAAAGAAGGGGAGGGATAGCATATTTGTTGTCGTGGATAGATTCTCGAAAATGGCACACTTTATACCATGTCATAAAAGTGGTGATGCTGTTAATGTTGCTGATTTGTTCTTTCGTGAAATTATTCGCTTGCATGGTGTGCCAAATACTATTGTTTCAGATCGTGATACTAAATTTCTTAGCCACTTTTGGAGATGTTTATGGGCTAAGTTGGGGACTAAACTGCTTTTTAGTACTACTTGTCACCCCCAAACTGATGGCCAAACTGAAGTAGTCAATAGAACATTGTCTACTATGCTTAGGGCTGTTTTGAAGAGTAATAAGAAAATGTGGGAGGAATGCTTGCCTCATATTGAATTTGCTTATAATCGTTCATTGCATTCTACTACTAAGATGTGCCCTTTTGAAGTTGTGTATGGTTTCCTACCTCGTGCACCTATTGATTTGTTGCCTCTTCCATCTTCGGAGAAGGTTAATTTTGATGCTAAACAACGTGCTGAATTGATTTTAAAAATGCATGAGTTAACTAAGGAAAACATTGAGC
>NW_021174040.1:0-1248 GCF_002162155.2 Triticum dicoccoides
TTACCTTGGACTGCCGCTCAGCTATCGCAAGCTTAGAAGAATTGAGGTCCTCCCTCTCATAGATGGCATGGCCGGAAGGCTTAAAGGATGGAAAGGCAAACTGATGGCCAAACCTGGAAGGCTCACTCTAATAAATTCTGTGCTTACATCCATGGCCACATATTTCTTAACCAGTTTTGCAGTTGACAAATGGGCAATAAAGAAAATGGAAAAGATTCAGCGAAACTTCCTTTGGAATGGTGACGAGGAGTGCAAAGGGGCCAAGTGCCTTGTCAACTGGAAGAGGGTCTGCTCCCCAAAGGATCTTGGTGGCCTTGGAATCAAAGACATTGCCTGCTTCAGTAGGGCATTGCGGCTGCGTTGGGCTTGGCTAGAGTGGAGCCCCAATTCAAGGCCTTGGCAGGGCACCCCCATCCCATGCGATCGCACGGACATGCTGCTTTTCTCAGCTTGCACGGAGATTTCGTTGGGGAATGGGCAACGGGCAAGTTTCTGGAATGATCGATGGCTGTTGGGAATGGCTCCTGTGGATGTGGCCCCCGGTTTGTTCGGTTTGGCACGGCGGAAAAGGCTCTCTGTGAAGGAAGCTCTTGCTGGTAATCGCTGGATGAAGGGCCTGGAAAGAATTGCTTCCGAGGAGCTGCTGGATCAACTTGTCAAGTTATGGGAGCTGCTGCAACCCATTGTCCTTTCTGATGTTCCTGATACCATCCGGTGGAAGTTCACTAATGATGGAGGCTACTCCGTTGCGTCTGCTTACAATGCTCAGTTTATTGGTCGCATCGCTGAGCCACAGTTGCATGCTTTATTGAGGATCAAGGCCGAGCCGAAGGTAAAGTTCCATCTGTGGCTCCTGATTCAGAATAGGAACTGGACGGCTGATCGGCTTGCGACAAGGGGATGGCCACACAATGACAAATGCATGTTCTGTGATCAAGTTCTGGAAACAGCTGCCCATCTGACGCTCACTTGTCCATTTGCCCGGGAGGTCTGGTTTTCCTTCCAGCAAAGTGATCCAGAGGCTGCACTTGTTGGTTCAACAGCAATGACAATCAAGGGATGGTGGAGACGGATCTGGAATCTGCACAACAACCCAACTTCTTGCACGCAGATCACATCGGCTGCTTACGTTGCTTGGAATCTTTGGAAAGAGAGGAATAGGCGGACGTTTGAAGGAAAGAGATGCTCTCCCGAAACAGTTGCTGCTATGGCCAGAGACGACATTGTACTGTTCAAGGAAGCTACTGC
>NW_021174041.1:0-1235 GCF_002162155.2 Triticum dicoccoides
GTAAGAGGTTTAAAAACACCTAAAAGAAGGTGACAAGACAATTCCAACAGCTTGATCAATTCTATGGGTTCGGGAAAGAGCAAAACATGTTGCAGATACTTTATTCATATGATCATATCCAAACCTATTGCACATACTTTATTCAAATCCTTGGCGGGCATTAAGTTGCTCATCTTTAATTTAACAATCCAGCTCAAAGCAATGTTCAACTAGAAAATACCGATTTGTGATGAACTACTTGTGTTCCTTTTGGCTTGTCGGGTTTTGGCGTTTCAAATTTCAAGAGAGATTGCATGATCATTCATAATATTGCATGCATAAACAAATGGTGATGTAATCAAGGTTTTCCATGTATTCAGAATACTCCGAGCACATCCAACAGTATTACACAAAGTAAACGGCACGTTCACAAGACAGGTAGGGCTATGACTTCTGGAAATATCTTAACTTAGCTACAGCAATGTAGAAAACGAATGGGTGGGACCTCGACTTGTCAATATCTTCAATCGGGTTGGAAAATAATTGTGCCTGTGTGAGTAATGCTAGTCAAACCAGTCCCCTCACTCAGATTCAGATTCGCTAATACAATTGCTATCATATTCCTCGTCAGTGTCATCGTCAGTGTCGTCGTCAACTGCTCCCACGTGGTCTAATGGCTCGCACGAGATGCTGATGATACTATAGTTCATGTAGAACTGCATAACGCCGTCTGGACAGGGTTCCTCTTCGTAGGGATCTATTCCACAGGCCATGTTCTGAAACTCCAAGTTGCGCCCTTTGAACTGGAATTCCTCCATAGCCGGGTGCACAATTTTAGTCCCTTCGTGGTCACAGTACATGCAGCGGGTTTGCTCTGAAGCACACAAACAAGATAACTAGATTAGCACCCACCGAAGAATTTAGCACAACCTATTGGCAATAAAAGGAAGTTGTTGTAAAATGAAATTTAGCACAACCTATCGGCAACAAAAATCATCGGTATGATCTAGTATGGGTATCTAGCAGATAAATCTAATTCATATCAGGATATGTATCTTGCAAAAGTTAAACTTGGTTCAGCCAACTTATTGAGCAACTTTGAGCCCTGCTGGATAGCAACTTCGAGCAAGAGAAGTAAATCGTCGGTTTGTTGAACATCTGGGCTTCAGATCAAACAGAAAATATTAACCAGAATGTAGAACAGATGGAGGGCATTGCATGCTTGTGATTCTCTCGACTCCTCCCGAGTCGCCCCT
>NW_021174042.1:0-1910 GCF_002162155.2 Triticum dicoccoides
CGGAATCCCCCGCGCTTGCTCCAGCGCTGTTTAAGGCCCCGTCTTCCCCGGCGAGAACCACCGGCCGCGCCCTCCAATGATGGCCACACCGCCTCCCACTGTGCACCGCATCACACCTCCTCCGCCTCTGGCCCCTGCGGCGGTCGCTGAGCTCGCTGGCTGCTCGCTCGCTTGCGCATATGGCCACAGATAGATGGGGATGAGAAAGAGATATGTAGCGAGAGAAAGAACCAAAATATCGGTGGAGACGGATATGCTTAAGAGGTGGAGGCGTACATGTGATGGGGTGTACGTGTAGGCCGCTCGACCACAACTTTGCATCAACCTCCCGACCACACGTGATGGGATGGAGATGAATGGATATATTTTTAAACGGTGATGCGGTGTACTCGTGCCGGCCAACTGGTTTATGACCCGGTTGATCTTTTTTATTAGTCGGTTATCCACGGAAGTATGGACAGATGCTTCCTGTTCGAGAGAGAAGAGAGAGGGTGAGGAGAGAGAGGAGACCGGTGGGCAGGAGTGGGGGGGAGAGGGAGAAGCGGGGAAGGAGTTCGCTCACCGACAGGGGAAGGGAGGGATCTGCTGCACTGCTGCTGTGCAAATCTTACCCGAGATCCACGCACCCCTTGAGCTACTCCAGGTCGTCGTCCGTCAGGCTACTGGCATGCCCCACGGCGGAATCCCCGGCGCTTGCTCCAGCGCTGTTTAAGGCCCCGTCTTCCCCGGCGAGAACCACCAGCCGCGCCCTCCAAGGATGGCCACACCGCCTCCCACTGTGCACCGCATCACACCTCCTCCGCCACTGGCCCCTGCGGCAGTCGCTGAGCTCGCTGGCTGCTCGCTCGCTTGCGCATATGGCCACAGATAGATGGGGATGAGAAAGAGATATGTAGCGAGAGAAAGAACCAAAATATCGGTGAAGACGGATATGCTTAAGCGATGGAGGCGTACATGTGATGGGGTGTACGTGTAGGCCGCTCGACCACAACTTTGCATCAACCTCCCGAGCACACGTGATGGGATGGAGATGAATGGATATATTTTTAAACGGTGATGCGGTGTACTCGTGCCGGCCCACTGGTTTATGATCCGGTTGATCTTTTTTATTAGTCGGTAATCGACGGAAGTATGGACAGATGCTTCCTGTTCGAGAAAGAAGAGAGAGGGTGAGCAGAGAGTGGAGACCGGTGGGCAGGAGTGGGGGGGAGAGAGGGAGAAGCGGGGAAGGAGTTGGCTCACCGACAGGGGAAGGGGGGGATCTGCTGCACTGCTGTTGTGCAAATCTTACCCGAGATCCACGCACCCCTTGAGCTCCTCCAGGTCGTCGTCTGTCAGGCTACTGGCATGCCCCCCGGCGGAATCCCCGGCGCCTGCTCCAGCGTCGTTTAAGGCCCCGTCTTCCCCGGCGAGCACCACCGGCTGCCCCCTCCAAGGATGGCCACACCGCCTCCCACTGTGCACCGCACCACACCTCTTCCGCCTCTGGCCCCTGCGGCGGTCGCTGAGCTCGCTGGCTGCTCGCTCGCTTGCGCATATGGCCACAGATAGATGGGGATGAGAAAGAGATATGTAGCGAGAGAAAGAACCAAAATATCGTTGAAGACGGATATGCTTAAGAGGTGGAGGCGTACATGTGATGGGGTGTACGTGTAGGTCGCTCGACCACAACTTTGCATCAACCTCCCGACCACACGTGATGGGATGCAGATGAATGGATATATTTTTAAACGGTGATGCGGTGTACTCGTGCCGGCCAACTGGTTTATGACCCGGTTGATCTCTTTTATTAGTCGGTTATCCACGGAAGTATCGACAGATGCTTCCTGTTCGAGAGAGAAGAGAGAGGGTGAGCAGAGAGTGGAGACCGGTGGGCAGGAGTGGGGGGGGGGAGAGGGAGAAGCGGGGAA
>NW_021174043.1:0-2232 GCF_002162155.2 Triticum dicoccoides
CATGCCAAAAGATATAAGATAGTAATGATAGTACCACCTACTTGTGGCACTGCCACGTAAGTCATATCGGTATAAAACGTATGAAGAAGCTCCATATTGATGGATCTTTGGGCTCACTCGTTTTTGAAAAGTTTGAGACATGCGAACCATGTCTATTGGTGTATATGCATGAAGAAACTCCATGCAAATGGACCATTTGGACTCACTTGATTTTGAATCACTTGAGACATGCAAATCATACCACATGGGCAAGATGACTGAAAGCCTCGTTTTCAGTAAAATGGAACTAGAAAGCAACTTGTTGGAAGTAATACATTTTGATGTGTGCAGTCCAATGAGTGCTGAGGCATGTAGTGGATATCGTTATGTTCTTACTTCACAGATGATTTGAGTAGATGTTGAGTATATTTACTTGATGAAACACGAGTCTGAATTATTGAAAGGTTCAAGTAATTTCAGGGTGAAGTTGAAAGATCGTCGTGACAAGAGGATAAAATATCTATGATATGATCATAGAGATGAATATCTGAATTACGAGTTTGGCACAGAATTAAGACATTGTGGAAATTGTTTCACAACCGATACAGCCTGGAACACCATAGGGTGATGGTGTGTCTGAACATCATAACTGCACCCTATTGGATATGATGCATACCCTGATGTCACTTATCGAATTACCACAATAGTTTATGGGTTAGGCATTAGAGACAACCACATTAACTTTAAATAGGGCACCACGTAATTCCGATGAGATGACATCGTATGAATTATGGTTTAAAGAAACCTAAGCTGTCATTTCTTAAAAGTTTGGGGTTGCGACGCTTATGTGAAAAAGTTTCAGGCTGATAAGCTCGAACCCAAAGCGGATAAATGCATCTTCATAGGACACCCAAAACAGTTGGGTATACCTCCTATCTCAGATCCGAAGGCAATAAGGGATTGTTTCTTGAATCAGGTCCTTTCACGAGGAAAAGTTTCTCTCGAAAGAATTGAGTGGGAGGATGGTGGAGACTTGATGAGGTTATTGAACCATCTCTTCAACTAGTGTGTGGCAGGGCACAGGGAGTTGTTCCTGTGGCACCTACACCAATTGAAGTGGAAGCTTATGATAGTGATCATGAAACTTCAGATCAAGTCACTACCAAACCTCGTGGGATGACAAGGATGCGTGCTACTTCAGAGTGGTACGTAATCCTGTCTTGGAAGTCATGTTGCTAGACAACAATGAACCTACGAGCTATGGAGAAGCGATGGTGGGCCTGGATTCCAAAATGGCTCGAGGCCATATAATCCGAGAGAGGATCCATATATGAAAACAAAGTGTAGACTTTGGAAGAACTACTTGATGGTCGTAAGCCTGTTAGGTACATATGGATTGTAAAAGGAAGACGGACAATGATGGTAAGTATCACCATTAAGAAAGCTCGACTTGTCGTTAAGATGTTTTCTGACAAGTTCAAGGAGTTGACTACGATGAGACTTTCTCACCCGTAGCGATGCTAAGAGTCTGTTGGAACTATGTTAGCGATTACTACATTATTTATGAAATATTGCAGATAGGATGTCAAAACATTGTTTCCTCGACGATTTTCTTGAGGAAAGGTTGTATGTAATACAACCGGAAGGTTTTGTCAATCCTGAAAGATGCTAATAAGTATGCAAAGCTCCAACAGTCCTTCTAAGGACTGGAGTAAGCATCTTGGAGTTGGAATGTATGCTTTGATGAGATGATCAAAGATTTTGGGTGTATACAAAGTTGATGAGAAACTTGTATTTCCAAAGAAGTGAGTGGGAGCACTATAGAATTTCTGATGAGTATATGTTGTTGACATATTGTTGATCAGAAATGACGTAGAATTTTTGGAAAGCATATAGGGTTATTTGGAAAGTGTTTTTCAATGGAAAGCCTGGATTAAGCTACTTGAGCATTGAGCATCAAGATCTATAAGGATAGATCAAAACGCTTGATGGTACTTTCAAATGAGCACATACCTTGACATGATCTTGAAGGTGTTCAAGATGGATCAGTCAAAGAAGGAGTTCTTGCCTGAGTTGTAAGGTATGAAGTTAAGACTTAAAGCTCGACCACGACAAAATAGAGAGGAAGGACGAAGGTCGTCCCCTATGCTTAAGACATAGGCTCTACAGTATGCTATGCTGTGTACCGCACCTGAAATGTGCCTTGCCATGAGTCAGTCAAGGGGTACAAGAGTGATCCAAGAATGGATCACA
>NW_021174044.1:0-1655 GCF_002162155.2 Triticum dicoccoides
GTGCATGAAGCCTTGGACGAAATATACAAGATGCCACTTCATAAATTTCGTCCCGAGGCTATTTTAGGTGCCGCGTCACCTTATTATTGGGCCAGGCCCATGTAATTTCGAAATACATAAGTATAGGCTATTTTTAGAGTCCGTATGTGTGGGGAAACAAGAGATAGGGTTGATTTCGGACCCCTCCACCAAGGGCCACGAAATCCACCCCCTCTTCCTCCATATATACAGCCCTTAGGGCATCGTTTAGACCTTGGGTTTTGTTTAGATTAAAAGTTCGCCATAGCTGCAACTTCGCGTACTTCGTTTGTGTTCAACGACCAGACAAAGGCGTCACAGAACCCCACCTTGATCAATAAAGCTTTCATCTTATATTCGCAATATCCAGATTGCAATCTCAGTTTCTTGCTTGTTCTTCATTTGCTCGCAGGAAACAGACCCTCGTGGTCAGGTTGATCGTGCTCCGGCGTGGTCAATAACCTCTCGGAGTTGGTTTAGCGATTGATAAGGCGCGACGTCCTCGCACGTTCGTAGTCGGATCGTCAAAGTCGACTTCCACCAAAGCGAAATCCACCATCTCATCGAAAGACGGGACACCTTTGCCTCTATCACCCTCCGTCTATGATGACGCGCACAGAACATTCCTTCACAACTCCCTTGGTATGGAACAAATTGTGCCTCTTATTTTGCTCAGCTTGTGTGATCTGCACACTCAAAACACGTTGAGCAACTAAACATTCATACCTGTCAGCGTCTTCAGGAGCCATGTATTGCGTCTCATGATCAGAATCATCTCCACCATGTTCTTCACGTGTAATAAGAGCCAAAGTCTCCTCATCATAGTCACTAGCAGACTCATATCCACCATCCGCGGTAGCAATCATCACACGCGGAGATTTGCATTCTCTCGCATAATGACCTCCTCCCTTACAACGACGACAAATAATATCACTTGTGTGCCCTGTTGATGCCATGGAAGAAGAAGAACGTTGTGCAGGCCCTGCAGGTGCGCTCTTGGCAGATAATGGTGGTTGTGCCTGTTTTCTTGTATCACGGATGGAGGTGGCACCGGATGGTGGTGCTGGTGCAGTTGAAGTAGAAGATGCACGTGGTGTCCATGATGAAGGTCGGCCTGCAGAAAAGTTAGTTCGCCCCAATGCTTGTCGATCCTGCACTTCACGTTCAGCTTTACAAGCAAGATGGAATAAACGAGTGATATTAGTATACTCCTTATTGTCTAGAATGGTCTGAATCTCTCTATTTAATCCACCCAGAAAACATGCAAGCATAGCTTCATTCTCCTCAACAATACCACATCTAATCATGCCAGTTTGTAATTCCTGATAATATTCTTCTACAGAATTTTTCCCTTGTCTTAAACGCTGCAATTTTTGAAGCAATTCACGTTGATAATATGGTGGAACCCAACGCGTACGCATAGCAGTTTTCAAAGCAGCCCAAGTAGTTGGAATAGGATATAATCTACAATGTTCAGACCACCATACACATGCAAAACTAGTGAAAGCACAAACAGCAGCAACAACTCGTCTCTCCTCAGGATATTGTAAACATGTAAATCGTTGTTCAGTTTCTAACTCCCAAGTAAGATATATATCAGGAACATATCTACCCTCAAATGGTGGAATATTCAATTT
>NW_021174045.1:0-1250 GCF_002162155.2 Triticum dicoccoides
AGGTATGTGTTTTGTGAAAGACCTATGAGGCGTCTCGATCTATCTCTATAGATTTTGATGCCTAATATATAAGCAGCTTCTCCAAGGTCCTTCATTGAAAAACTTTTATTCAAGTAGGCCTTGATGCTGTCCAAGAGTTCTATATCATTTCCCATCAAAAGTATGTCATCTACATATAATATGAGAAATGCTACAGAGCTCCCACTCACTTTCTTGTAAACGCAGGCTTCTCCATAAGTCTGTGTAAACCCAAACGCTTTGATCATCTCATCAAAGCGAATGTTCCAACTCCGAGATGCTTGCACCAGCCCATAAATCGAGCGTTGGAGCTTGCACACTTTGTCAGCATTCTTAGGATCGACAAAACCTTCCGGCTGTATCATATACAATTCTTCCTTAAGGAAACCATTAAGGAATGCCGTTTTGACGTCCATTTGCCATATTTCGTAATCATAGAATGCGGCAATTGCTAACATGATTCGAACGGACTTCAGCTTCGCTACCGGTGAGAAAGTCTCGTCGTAGTCAACCCCTTGAACTTGTCGATAACCCTTAGCGACAAGCCGAGCTTTATAGATGGTCACATTACCATCCGCGTCTGTCTTCCTCTTAAAGATCCATTTATTTTCTATGGCTCGCCGCTCAACGGGCAAGTCAGTCAAAGTCCATACTTTGTTTTCATACATGGATCCTATCTCGGATTTCATGGCTTCCAGCCATTTGTCGGAATCTGGGCCCGCCATCGCTTCTTCATAGTTCGAAGGTTCACCATTGTCTAATAGCATGATTTCCAAGACAGGGTTGCCGTACCACTCTGGTGCGGAACGTATCCTTGTGGACCTTCGAATTTCAGTAGGGGCTTGATCAGAAGTATCTTGATCATTTTCATTAACTTCCTCTCTAGTCGGTGTAGGCACCTCAGGAACATTTTCTTGAGTTGCGCCATTTTCCGGTTCAAGAGGTAATACTTCATCAAGCTCTACTTTCCTCCCACTTACTTCTTTCGAGAGAAACTCTTTCTCCAGAAAGGACCCATTCTTGGCAACAAAGATCTTGCCTTCGGATCTGAGGTAGAAGGTGTACCCAATAGTTTCTTTTGGGTATCCTATGAAGACGCATTTTTCCGACTTGGGTTCGAGCTTTTCAGGTTGAAGTTTCTTGACATAAGCATCGCATCCCCAAACTTTTAGAAACGACAGCTTAGGTTTCTTCCCAAACCATAATTCATACGGTGTCGTCTCAACGGATTT